>NC_088362.1:54095519-54105519 GCF_034508935.2 Berghia stephanieae
AAAATCAAGTCATTTTCTGTTTCATTTTAAACATATGTTTATTTATTTATTTATCTATTTATTGACATTTTTTTATTTTTTAACAATTTTTTTTGTTTGTTATTATTTAAGTGTTTTTTTGGTGTTTTTTTTTGTTTTTTTTTTTGTTTTTGTTTTTTTGTTTTTTTTTTTTTTTTGTTTTTTTTGTTGTTTTTTTTTTTGGTCAATATCCATATACCTGTTTATTGTCGTATTTAAAAGACGGAGATAAATCTTAATAGGCAAAGCAACGACAAACATAATGATTAATTATATTAGATGAGAAAAGTCATTGAGCTTTTTATATAGTGCATCCCAATATCCACCAAAACGAGCTCAAATCGCTTTACAATAGTAATAATATTGTATTGTAATATAATAATACTGTTGTAATAAAAATAATAATAATAATAATAATAATAATAATAATAATAATAATAATAATAATAATAATAATAATAATAATAATAATAATAATAATAATAAAATAATAATAATAATATAATAATAATAATAATAATAATAATAATAATAATAATAATAATAATAATAATAATAATAATAATAATAATAATAATCAGTGGCGTGGCATGCTTACAGTATAAGGTGGTGCCAGAATCAGATGAAGAAAATGACTTACGCATGAAAAGAAGGAAAAAAGAATTTAAAGAAAAGACTTACCTACTTAAATACTTATAAAGTAAAATTGCATGACGATGTTTCTATCCCTGCAAATCTTTTTATAACTTGTTTGTAGAACTCACGAACGGCAACTACATAAGCTTTATGAATTGTCCAAACCATTAAAGAATTCAACTGCTTCTGTTCCATTTCGCAAGAATATTTTCACTCATACATTTATTTATTCATAGAACCAGAGGCGTTTTAAAACTGGTAGAGGAAGCTTTTTTAATTGACGTAACGAACACTTCAAAATCGGAATGAAATGTGTCGCGCATATTTTGTAATACTACCAAATATAATACCAGACTTTCAATTTGAAAAAAAAAAATAGAGAAAAATCCTCAAAACTGCCATCATGACGGGCCAAAAGATTGGAGTTTGAAGGAGGGAAATGGTAAGTGGACACATGCAGACATTGAAACTTTTAACACTTGACGCCATTGATTTTGATATTAAATATAATCTCCACAGGTCGACGGGATCGTAACCTGAGGGATCTCCTCGTCTAAAGCAGCCTGGAGCCGATACCCACGGATGGGCCTAAAGCCAGATCATGCATGCGGCCCCGATGCAAGACTTGTGGGTACCTGTGGGAGTACGACAGAGACAGCTTCCCAGACAAGATTTGGGGCATCAGGCAGCCTTTTACATGCACGGACCGCAATCTTGTCTATGCAATTACACGCTAGCTGTGTGGAATTGCTTATGTTGGTGAAACCGGAATAAAGCTGGTTGACAGATTCGTGCAACACTTGTGCGACATATCGAACTGTGCACACAGCAGTGGCCAGACACTTCAATCTGCCTAACCGCTGCGATGTATGTACAGTGCGTACGCTCAGTTAGTTTGTTTTTTTTTTTTTGTTTTTTTTTGTGACCCTAGACAGGTTCTTATGATTAAGGGGCGTTGGGTGATTTTTATTGACGACCAGTATTAATTTAGGTTAGAAAATATTATGCCATCACTGTGAAGCGAGAAGATCAGGAGCACAATGTATGTATTCAGTCCTCTGGAAGACTGGGTTTACACTTCCAATCAGATTGGAACCGTATTGGGACATCACACTTTTATTCCCTCTATATCTACATGTCTATAATCCTGTAATACTGCATCCGCAGTGGGGGGAAGAATGAATGTAAAGACAAATTGCACAAGACATTCAGAGAATAACACACCCATGTGTTATGTTTGACATGACTCAAGCAAGCATGACAGGAATGACAGTCTCCTCCCTATAAACGGCTGAATGGTTATGTCCCAATTAATTTCTCCCTCCATTTATCCGAGGGGCTGATTGCTCAGTTGGTATGTAGAACACTCGCATCACACGCAAAGTAACGAAGATCGATCCCGACTGAAGTCAAGATTTTTTCTGATACCCCCCCCCCCCCCACACACACACACAATACACACACACACACACACACACACCTTTGTCCACCAAGCAGTTATTGGGTAGCTGGTTATGTCAGATCTGGCGGAAAGCACTTTGCGATAAACAAGCGTCCTATCCAAAGCATAGCAAGCAATTGCTATTGCCCATTTCACCTTGTAGACGCCGGGGGAAAACCCCGGCCCCATGGGCCTAATGGCCCTGAAGGACTACTGCTTTTTTAATTGTCCGAACATGCAGATTTGGGAGTGTTCTTGTCACTCTTGGTGTTAAAGTAGTAAGAAATTATGCCGGATCTTAAAATCGAATTCTGCCTGAAAGGGTTAAAAAAAAGACAGCGTGGGCGTCTGTCAATAACCTGACCTCTGGCAACATGGTCAGAGACCTTAAGAACTAATCTGACGTACTCTGGAAAACCCATATTTTAAAATTTGGCCAGAAAACTCGTCTTTCAAATATCAATCGATTTAAATGACCCTCATCTTGGCAACAAAAAAAAAAAACTCTCAAGTCTTTCACATTCCCAGGTTTGAGAGTTTTTGCCAAGACGAGGGTAATTTAAATCGATCAATATTTGAAGGACGAGTTTCCTGGCCAAATTTTAAAATATGGGGTTTTTCCAGAGTACGGAATATTAGTACTATTCGTGGGGGATTGGACGAGGGTGGTAGGGAGGGTGTCGAAAATTAGGACGGTGCCAGTTGGCGTGTTGGGAGAAGAGAGAGAGAGAGAGAGAGAGAGAGAGAGAGAGAGAGAGAGAGAGAGAAAGAGAGAGAGAGAGAGATAGGGGGGGGGAGGAATCAGTCACGATCTAATGATGTTTTTTTTTCCAATTTGGCTACTTGGTTGGAGTTACAAGACGAGTATCTCCGTGTAGTTGGACAATAAGAATGAACTGAGAAAAGTATTATCTGGTTGGCTGTGTATACCAGTCAAGTCGACAGTTTGAACCTTATGTCCTAATATTATTTATGAATCTCATAGATAAGTAAATGTGACGAGCAGTAAAAGAGACCTGCACTTCGACCACGATATTATTTTTAAATTGCCACCATCGTTCCGTGCTACTTTAATTGACACAGTTTTTTTAACGCTAACAAACGTGTGACGAGCACTTATTTACATAAGTTAATTGCATTTGTACACGTAAGTTTAAGTCGTCATCCAATGTCCACAAATGTCTTTCATGTCACATTATAATCATAGTTTAATAATGTTATTGCAGTATCTATAATACAATCTTTGGGGTCAATAGAGTTCTATATATAGACTCTTGTGTTTTCTTTTCATTCAGCAAATTTGACGAGAAAATCAAATCTCATGTGCAAATTTAATGCTGTCAAGAAAAGGCTAACATCGACATGAAAACAGTAGCAAGAGTAAATGGCATTTAAATACTGTTATATATATATATATATATATATATATATATATATATATATATATAATATATATATATATATATATATATATATATAAGAGGAAAGAATAAATGTATGTTCAGTAACCACCTGAACGAGAGTATTTTCCGTCTGACTCATAAGATAGCTAAAGATCAGTTTATCGTAATGAATAGTTTCGGCTTGATGAACTGAATGGACTATTCATTTCCATGGATTCGCCATGCTTTCTGAGTTTGACAAGTTTTCCATTTAATTTATTTTACTATGCAGACCGTATCAAAATATAGCACAATTGCCTTGTTTGGCGTTATTTTTCTTACTTTTTCTACTACTATTTAAAATATTCGTCACTACCTATAACCATGGTACTGTTTGATACCTGAGTTGGTTGTGTCAGTTATTGAGATGATTATAACGTTATTCAGTTTAAGACCTGGGAAATGAAACGAGTTTCAATCGAGTTCGCAATCCCTCACTAATGAATGATCAGGCGAGAGGGGACATCATCCAAGGTCAAGGTCATTCATTTAAGTTCCGTCAAGTAATCTGCCAAAGGTACAATCGTTGCCTTCGTCAATTTAAGGGCTGATACTGACCAAAAAGTTGAGTCACAAAAGAAGGAATAAAAGTGAAAAGAAAGTAGTAGTTGTTGTTAGAAATTCTCAAGGAAACAAATGATTCTATAGATGATGTGCGCTTAGCTTAGAAACTCACAACATTGCCATCCTGAAATACAACGGATTACCGCACAAAACTATGATATGTAACATTGAACGTTTATAGTCTGGTTAATACAGTTTAGTGAGAATTACTCATAAACATGGATGGCAAAAAACAAAAACACAGACCTGAGTGACGTCAACTTCGTTCTATCTATGGGTTGAGCTATTGATTACAACTCACAATTGAGGTGTTTTTTCTCCTTGATCTTCGTCTTCTTTTACGACGATTTTTTGTGGGTTAGGATCAGGCCATGAGTTGACGAAGGCCACGGTACCTACAGGAGAGAAGTCCTGGTTTTCTACAATACAACACACACAAGAAAAGAAAATACACACAATGACACACAGCACGATTCGGGTTATAGTGACGTCGCTAAATAAACAGCAAGCCTCTAATGATTACGCGGAAAGGTTTTTCATGTGTACCTGAAACAAAGTCCGTCTGCTCTCCAAAAAGGGCAATGAAGACCGCATAATAGGTTATCTCGTAATTCAAATTTTTTTTTTTGAATAGTCAAAGTGAAAGTTTGATATTTTAGAAAACCATTGTTTAGAATTGTTTTATCATTATTATTGATTTTTTAAATTTTTTTTTTATTTTTTTTTTTTTTTGGGGGGGGGGGGGGCAGAAAACGGCAGAATATGTTTCTTACCCAGGTTGAACAAGTAGAGCCCTTATCTCCCATCAATCCGGATATCATATAAAGTGCTGCCACTTTAACCCATTCACTGCCGTATTCTTGAAAATACAAATTTAAAAAGTTGACAAAAAAAATCGTCCTTCAAATATCAATCGATTTAAATGTCTCTCAAATTGTCAAAAGCCAAACGCTATTTAGAATGTTCGGATGCCCACATTTTATTGAAATTTAATTTTCTTTTGGTATCATGTAAACACAGAAAATTCACTACATTTTGCCATGTATTTGATGTCAATACATTGACTGAGATATGTTCATTTGACGTTAACAATATGTAGAAAAGCGGTTTTGAAAATAATAATAATATAATAATAATAATAATAATAATAATAATAATAATAATAATAATAATAATAAATTGATAATAATAATAATAATAATAATAAATAATAATAATAAATAAAATAATAATAATAATAATAATAATGATAATAATATATAATAATATAATAATGATGATGATAGATGATGATGATGATGATGATGATGATGAAATATAATTAATGAATATAAATAATAATAATAAAATAATAATAATAATGATATAATAATAATAATAATAAATAATATAATAATAATAATAATAATAATAATAATAATAATAATAATAATAATAATAATAATAATAATAATAATGATAATAATAATAATATAACAATTAAATAGACCATTTGGCCTTTAAACACGGTGTGACGAAAGATACATCAAATCGACCTGTTAACAAATATGAATCGAAAGCATAATGTTGAATAAGAAAGAGATCTATGAAATTATAGGTTTAGAATTTGGAGAAAAATCCTAATAAAAAAAGGAGAAGAAATGTCATCGATCATGATGACACACACACACACACACACACACACACACACACATACATGCACACACACGTACAGACTTATCTTTAGCAATCAAAATCATATTTTAAGCTGTAGCGTTCCCCATCTATGGCAAGAAATAACCGATTTCAGAGTTTTCTTAGGACGCACCGAAGACTTAAGGTGAGGGTTGTTTTAGTTGCCTCATTTGCGGAGTCATCTTAGCTGTTTGTATGATTCCCTGGCGTGTTAAGTGATCTTCCCTTGAAGTTATCTTAAATCAGCAATCCAATTTCTTCTTGCCTAGCGTAATTCTGTAGCCTCAAAGGTGGTTGACAAGATCAGCGATGTCTCGGTCGGGGAATCTGTCAGCCAAATCAAAAAGTTGGCACTTGGCAGTAACGGGATTTGTATAAAAAACTGTATTTTATAGATTTAGTTGAAATAATTGAAATGATATAAAGTTAATTCGGTTGTTTTGATTAAAACTTACACTAATTCAATAAACTAATGTCGCTTTGGCAACTGTGCGGCTATGTGGTCTAGTGGTATGACACTCGCTTTCGGATCGGAAGGTCCTGGGTTCGAACCTCGCTCGTAGCATAGTTGAGTCCTTGGAAAAGGCTCTTTACTCACATTCTCTCACCACACTCAGGTGTAAAATGAGTACCTGGCCGTTAAAAGCGTTGTCTTTGTCCGAAAAATTGTAATATCGCCTAACAGGCGTCATGTCTCGTCCTATATGTTAAATGTTGCTGTTGACCAGGGACCCATTGTAAACGCTTTGAGCACATTTAGTGGATATTGCTCTATATAAGAGCTCAAAAAACATGGTGTTTTTACATTTTAGCGGAAGACTATGTAATACAGTTGCAAGATCCTAGGTTCGAGTCCTTGAAAAAGGCTCTTTACACAGATTCTCTCACCGTACTCAGGTGTAAAATGAGTACCTGGCCGTTAACTGCGTTGTTTCTGTCGGGAAAGTAATGTAATATCGCCTAACAGGCGTCATTTCTCATCCTACATGTTAAGTGTTGCTGTTGATTAGGGATCTCTTATAAAGTGCTTTGAGCACGTTTGGTGTATGTTGCGCTATATAAATGCTAAAGTTTTCTCTTTTGTTTTAGTTTCTTGTTTTTTGTAGTTTTTTTAGTTTGTTTTGTTTTGTTTTGTTTTGTTTTGTTTTTTTTTTTGTTTTATTTTGTTTCTGTTTTTGTTTTGTTTTTGTTTTTTTGTTGTTTTTTTTTTTTTTTGGGGGGGGGTGGGGGGGGGGGGGTTACTGACGGAAATGGGAGTTTCAACATAGCAGTGATCAATGTATTTGCTGAACTAATAAAAATATCCGCTATACTGGTATGCATGCGCACAAGAGCTACTTTTGTAATCGTAGACTTTTCCCTTAAATTTAAATGTAACACTTGGGGATTTCCCTTAAAGTTGCTATTCTTGTGCGTTACGTGGTCTTGTGGTATGACACTCGCTTTCGGAGCGGAAGGTCCTGGGTTCGAGCCTCGCTCGACGTATAATTGAGTCCTTGGAAAAGGCCCCTTACTCACATTCTCTCACAGTACTCGGGTGTAAAATGAGTACCTCGCCGTTAACAGCGTTGTCCGGTTCTACATGTTACGTGTTGCTGTTGGTCAGGGATCCATTGTAAAGCGCTTTGAGTACGTTTAGTGGATATTGCCCTATATAAAAGCTCAATTTGAAAAAAAAAATTAAGAATGAGTGAGTGACTGGTTGAGTGCCCTCGGAAAACATTATCTAGATTAAAATATTTAAAGTGCAAATATTACTTAAAATGAAGTGAAAATATTCAAAAGCGAGCAAAATATATTATTGGGGAAACACCGATTTCCATCGCAAAATCTCAAAACACCTTTTATAGCCAGCCACTTGCCAAAAGTAATTCCAGCGACGTGTATACCATATCCTTTAGAGTGCCTCGTAGTGGAGTGTTTATGCCGGCGCAGCTAGTAGGGCAGAGAAGTCATGATGTGATGTCACACAATACGTTCCAAAATCCTTGGAAGTATGTATGGAACCATTCAAATTCCATCTATAATAATATGAACCAGTCCTTTGGGAGACTAATAGTGGATATGTTTCAGATTGAATCAATAAGGTGGCATAACTAATTTAGAAGCAGGATGTATGGGTAGATTCTTGGGATCACAGGACGTTAAAAAAAAAAATAAATAAATAAACTAGAGCATTTATATAGCGCAAACGTGCTCAAAGCGTTTTACAAGGCGCTTTACAAAGAGCGAGGAAGGATGATCTCTAAGGACGAACTGCATAATATAATAGACTAGAAAATAAGATGCCATCACCTTGAAATCAGAAGATCAATAACTGACACAAATTGTGTATCCAATGCCCGGGAAGAGTGGTTTTACATTTCCAATTAGGCTGAAACCAGTTTTAAGACACCACCTTTTTGCTCCCTATTGATCAGATATCCCCATCACCATATCCACCATCTTTACCATTGCTTACTAAAAGAAGATCCCAAAGCTCAGTAGATAAAGCACTCGCTTCACACACAAAAGGACCGAGATCGACCCCGAGTGACGTTGAGATGCTTTTGCCCAACAAAATGGTTGTCCTCATTATCCGAACTTGATATTATCTTGTGTGATTTTTATCATCCTCATTGTCGAATTGACAGGCCCTTTCAAATGTCACCACAATGTTACATTTGTACAAGAAACGTCTAGACTAGACAGGGGAGCTAGACGCATCTTGTTACTTATTATAATATTATTTATTCCGTCGCAAAAAAGGGCAAGATCTAGACAATTCGGTTAAGTAATTTGAAATTTTATTTATTTCACTTTTTCACATCAATTAACACATAAACGAGAGAGTTTGCTTTAATGACAAAAGGGAACCCCTTGTTTGATAGCCAGTTTGTTAACTGCCATAATCTGGAAAATCATATATTTAAAAATTTGGCCAGAAAACTCTTCCTTCAAATAACGATCGATTAAATGAACCTCGTCTTTGCAAAAATTCTCAAACGTGAGACTTTCTGCCCTAATCCGTGAAGTTCCGTGTTTGATAGTTTATGCCTGGATAAGAGTCATTTTAAATCGAACCATATTTGAAGGACGAGTTTTCTGGCCAAATGTTAAAATATGGGTTTTTCAGAGTACGGTCAGAATAGTCAGGAATGGATAACATTCTTGTGTGAAAGACACTTTATAAAAAGGTACGTGTTCAGCATTAAATGAATAAAATTAACAATGCATTTTTATCAGGTAATAATGAAGGTAAAATAGGAAAATTTGATATCATTAGAATACTTGAGCACGCCATCTATTATAGAAGGAACGAAGTTGACGTTACTTAGCTTTTTTGTTATTATTTTTAAACAGCCTGTTAGTGATAAGTTTTCATTAAATTATATCAATCGGTGTTAAAGCTTACGCACATTTTTGTGCGTTGGTATATTAAAGTTGGCAAGCGGATACTGTGAACATGTTACCTAAATACATAGCATTTATTAGGCATTACATCCCTTGTTTGGATCGGACATTTTGAGAAAATTATAGTGTCCCTTTTAAGCCTATGAAAGGTTTTGATTGGTTATATAACGTGAGGAGAAAGATAATAAAACTTCATATCTATATAGCGCCAACGTCTCGTACAATATGAGCTGTAGGCGCTTTAAAAATGTAAAATATTATATATATATATATATATATATATATATATATATATATATATATATATATATATATATATATATATATAGGTATTTTTAAAATACGATCTTTGTCCAATATGGAGAATCATATTGAGCTTGAGCTCTAAAAATAAACTTGAGCTTTTATATAGAGCAACACCCACTAATGTGCTCAAAGTGCTTTAGAAAGGACCAAAAGCAACACGTGTAAAGTGTAGAACGAGACATGGCACATGTTAGGCGATATTACAATTATTTCCGACGAGACAACCCTGTTAACGGACGGATACTCATTTTACAACCCGAGCACGGTGAGAAAATGTGAATAAAGAGCCTTTTCCAAGGACTCAACTATACGCCGAGCCAGGCTCGAACCCAGGAATCTTCCGATCCGAAAGCCAGTGTCATACCACAAGACCACCATCGCCGCAGGGTAAAATACGACCGAGTTTCACAGATGTTTGTTTGGGGTTTTGGGGTTAATAATGTTAGGATTTCGGTCCGAAATCGTATTTTAAAACTTATTTAATTCTCCTTCCCAAGATAAGGCAAGATAAGATGGTGAAATGGAG
>NC_088362.1:54108019-54133019 GCF_034508935.2 Berghia stephanieae
TATAATATGGTCTCGTGGTATGACACTCGTTTTCTGATCGGAAGGTCCTGGGTTTGAGCTTCGCTCGGCGCAGTTGAGTCCTAGGAAAAGGCTCTTTACTCGCATTCTCTCACCGTACGGAGGTGTGAAATGAGTACCTGGCCGTTAACAGCTGTGTCGTTGTTCGAAAAATTGTAATATCGTCTAACAGGCGGCATGTCCCGTCCTACATGTTAAATGTTGCTCTTGACCAGGGACCACTTGTAAAGCGCTTTGAGTACATTTAGTGGATATTGCGCAATATAAAGCTCAATTATGATGATGATGATGATGATGATGAATTTCGTTCAAGTTCTTCTTTCCCCCATCAATCATCTCGCTACAACAGCAAACCTGACCTTACAATTACAAAAAGAACTTGAGTCTCGAGCCTTTGTCATAGCGTAGTATAGTATAAACTAAACGTACTCAAAGCGCTTTACAAGGGGTCCCTAGCGAACAGCAACACTTAACATGTAGGAGGACAAAGACACGACGCCTGTAAGGCGATATTACAATTTTTTCTAGAGACAACACTGTTAACGGCCAGGTAGTAATTTTAGACCGGAGTACAGTGAGAGTAAAGAGCCTTTTCTGGGGACTCAACTATGCGCCGCTAAAAGCGGAACACGAACCTGGACCTTCCAGTCCAAAGGCCAGTGTCATATCACAAAACCACATGGCCCCACAAATTATTATTCTTTTCCCCATCATATAATATTAGGCTACGACACTCCCAACCTTCCTATTGAACCTTGACATCAATAACAGGGATGCGTCTCAGGACCCATTGGCTTCAATTGAAGCATGGATGGATTCATTCACTATTACTGCTCTCATCATGAAAAAGATATGAGTAAAATCCAACCCGGTTGTAAAAGGTTAAATAGAGAGGTGAAGTCACGAAAGAAATGAGTTTCACGACAGAGTTTACATTTTAATCTCACGAAAAGGTTTTCAATTCCTCCGCCATTTAAAAGATGCACCAAATCACCTGTGATCCATTGTTTCGACGTCAAACTTTACCAGACTGCCCTTGGGGTGTATCGCCCCCCCCCCCCCCCCCCCCCTCCCCAACCCCGTTATTTTTGTTTTAAATTTGCCCATTAACCTTTCAGAACCGGTATTCGATCCTAACATTTTCAGCATTGAAATCTCAGTCACATCGCTAATGGTGCTCTCTACTCGTGAAAACGGTAAAGTCTGAGGTTTGTTTTGTTTGTTTGTTGGCTAGGGCTATTGGTCAGTACTGACCCCCAGACGCTAGTACCTGCGTGTCAGTGCTGACGAACAGGCGCCAGCGCCTGGGGGTCAGCACTGACCAATAACCTGGTGGTGTGACAGCGTAAAGGGGAGCATGTTTTCACGGAAGACTGCTGCCTCGCTCGGTTGGGAGCGTGATGTTCGTCAGGTCACACCGAACCGTCAGCCAGTTACTAGGCGAAATAAATTTAACAAATGTGACAAAACCAAAATTGGGACATGGAATGTCAGGACCTGTGCCCAAAAAGGAAAACTAAACAACATTCTAAAAGAAATGAAACGGCTCCAAATAAATATTCTTGGCCTGGCAGAGATGAGATGGAAAGAGCAGGGAACCATGTCAAAACAAGAAAACAACACGACATATAAGATCATATGGAGTGGTGGAACCTCTTTCCAAAAAGGAGTAGGGATGATCTTAGACCAAAAATCAACCAAATTTTACAAAGGGCACGTAGCAATCTCAGACAGAGTTTTGCTGGTTAAGCTAAGAGGACCTGTAGTTGACACCAATACTATTCAAGTTTATGCACCAACAGAAGAGGCGACAGATGCAGATATGACAGAGTTTTACCATTCACTAGACAAAGCAAAACGAATGTGTAAATCACAAGAAGTCCTTATGGTAATGGGGGACCTAAATGCTAAGATTGGCAGAGGCAGAGATGGTGACATAATCGGACCACATGGACTCGGAGACAGAAATGAACGAGGAAACATCTGGGCAGATTGGTGTAGAACAAATAAATTAATGATTTCAAACACCTGGTTTCAACAACACCCAAGAAAAACCTGGACATGGCAATCACCAGGGGACAGAGCAAGGAACCAGATAGACTTTATAGCAGTATCATCAAGATTCAGAAATGGCATATTAAATTGCAAAACCTACCCAGGCGCCGATGTAGACAGTGACCATGCCCCAGTTGTTTGTACAGTAAGGATAAAGTTTAAAGCTATTCAGAGAACAGCTGGTAGAATAAAGAGGGATTACAGGTTATGCAAAGACAATGGCATACAAACAAAAATGAGAGAAGAATTTGAAAATGCACTCATGATACAAAGCCAAAGTGAACCTGATAACGAAAAATGTGAAAAACAATTTGATATATTCCAAAAGTGTGTCAAAGCAACTGCAGAAAAACATTTACCAATAGCTCAAATAAACAGCAAAAAGGAATGGATGACAAATGAAATTCTAAACCTATTTGAAGAAAGACGAAAATGCAACAGAGGGTCTGCAGAATACCAAACATTGAACAACCACATTAAATCCAAATGCATCGAGGCACACGAGAACTATCTAGACTGGAAATGCTGCGAAATCGAAAGAGAATACAAACCCAACCCCCAACAAGCTCACCAAAGAATAAAAGAACTATCAGGGAAAAGGAAAAGCAAAGCAGCAGGAAGTTGTATCCAAAACAAACAAGGGGATCTGCTATTTGAAGAACAACATATAGAAAGCCGATGGGTAGAATACATAGGCGAACTGTACAATGATCCAAATAGAAATGAACCACCACTGAAATTCAAAGAACCATTAAGCGGTCCAAACATCACCAAAAGTGAAATTGAACATGCCATGGAACGAATGAGGGATGGTAAAGCAACAGGCCCTGATGAAATATCTGTAGAGGTATTAAAAAGCCTAGGAGATCTAGCAATTGATGAACTTCACATATTATTCAACAATATATACAATACTGGGAAAATTCCAGAAGATCTCTGTAACTCTATTTTCATAGCAATACCAAAGAAAGCAGGTGCAGTCAGATGCGAAAATTTTAGAACTATAAGTTTAATAAGCCACATCAACAAAATACTGTTGCGTATAATTATCAACAGGCTAAGGAATAAGATTAACCCCGAAATCGCAGAAGAACAATATGGATTCCAACCTGACAGAGGGACAAGGAACGCAATATACCTCCTCCGTGTTTTAAGTGAAAGAGCTATACAGGTTCAGACCCCACTATACCTCTGTTTTGTCGACTACAAAAAAGCTTTTGATAGAGTACGCCACGAAGAAATACTAAAACAACTGCACTCCATTGGCGCTGATGAGAAAGACCTCAGACTCATGCAAACATTATACTACACCCAGCAGGCATCTATCAAAATCGGAAACTCTACAGGAAATTCCATTCCTATTAAGAAAGGAGTCCGTCAAGGGTGTGTTGCCTCACCAGATCTGTTTAATCTATACCAAGAAACAATCATGAGGGGCATAAATAATATGGAGGGAATAAAAGTGGGAGGTCACAACATAAATAATATAAGATACGCAGACGATACGGTACTCATTGCAACATCAGAAATCCAACTTCAAAAGATTGTTGACAAAGTGGTAGTAGATAGTGAAGCCAAGGGAATGGAAGTGAATATCACCAAAACGGAATGCATGGTAATACAGAAAAACCCCGAAAACAACAACACCTGCAATATAACGATTCACGGCGAGCAACTTACCAACGTAGAAAGTTTTAAGTACCTAGGTTCAATAGTGACAACAGATGGAAGATGTAACCGAGACATACGAGCAAGAATAACTCAAGCCAAACAGGCCTTCATGGACCTGGGAAACATTTTGAAAAACAAACAGATGTTGTTCGGGATTAGATTCCGAGTCTTGAAGTGCTACGTGTGGCCAGTCTTGTTATACGGATGCGAAAGCTGGACTACAAATGCAGAAACACAAAAGAACATTGAAGCTTTTGAAATGTGGTGCTTGAGAAGGATGCAGAGAATATCGTATACTGCACACAAAACGAACGAAGAAGTGCTAAAACAAACATACCAACAAAGGAAACTAATGCCCTTAATAGTGGATCGACAACTATCCTTTTTCGGACACATAGTAAGGAAAGATAAGAAGGAATACCTGGCAACTTGTGGAAAAATACCTGGTAAACGCGCCCGGGGGAGACAAAGAAAAACACTCATAGACCAACTGAAGGGCTTCACCAACCTAACAATCCAAGAGCTGTTTGAAAAAGCAAGAGACAGGGAGGAATGGAGAGAGATAATTCATGCAGTATCCGAAGCCTGGACCAGGCATGGAACCTAGAAGAAGATTGGTCAGTATTGAACAACAGGTGCCGCTGCCCACAGACAGCCTCTCTTCGGTCTGTGCCACCGCCCGCCATTAATCAGCACTGACGAACATCGGGCCTGTTCGTCAGTGCAGACAAGACCTCTTCGCACTCATTTGTCACTTCCTAAAGTTAAAAAAAAACAAAAAACAATTAAAATCCCAGGCTTTCAAGGTCAACTTATCCGATGACACTAAGCAACACTTGGTCACTTAGATAAATTTGATGTCTAACGCGTTAGATCGTGGCCTTCGTAAAGTTATGGCCTGATACTTACCAAAAAATGACCTCAAAATACCAGTCTTTTGCCACAAAAGAAAACAAATCGTGAGTCGTATTCAGTAGTTCAACCAACGAAATAACTTGTTTAACTTGAGCTCTACTAACAACTCACTAACCGGTGCACTGCCGGTCCTTTTGGATTTCAGTATCAGGCTATAACATAACGATGGCTACGGTTAGATGCCGTTGGGGCAACGATATGACTGTCGTTGTTTCAAGCCACCATACGATTCTTTTTTATTTTATGTTGTCTTTGTGTGTATGTGTTTTTGTTTTCTTTTTTTTTCGTATATTTTCCTTATTGCTTAAATTAAAGAAAAATAGAGGAAACGTGTTATAATATAATATTTCTTGTTACGATTCTTTTATTGTCCATTGTCCATTCTATTGATGAGGTTTTTTAAAAAATGTATTTGTTTTGTTTTTGTTTTTTGTCATGCAAAAAAAAAAAAATAATAATAATAACGGAAAGGAGGAGAAACCTGATAACGAATAGATAATTCCATTTTTTTTTGGGGGGGGGGGGGCAGCGTGGCTCAGCGCTACGGTCTTTGCTTCGTACCATGGCGTACTAAAAGAGTATTATTGTAGGGCTATGCTTCGTACCCGAAAGGTACCGAGTTCGATTGCTTCTTTCTTTATAAAAAGAACATTACTTTCCTCCTCATGCCTTTTGATGGCATCAGTTAAAGCCTTCAAGGAGGCAAATTTGTTGCCGACAGCGAGTTCCATAATTTGTAGCTTTCTCCTGTCTCAGTGAGATGCGAGCAAGCCGAATTTCAAATGACGGAATGAAAAAAGACGAGACAATGAAAGATAGTGTCGAGCGGAAGTCTCGATGATACCTCAAGTCATCGGCCACCAACACTCAAAACTTCCCGAACTCGATGACCAAGGAAAAGTCGGGAATTCCCGAGAATTAGCACTTCAACTGAGCTTTGGATGGCTTTTTTGTATTAAAACTTAAAATACATTAAATAAATTCACTTTGTATAATAATAAAACATTGATACCTATAACCATTTTGATCTATTTACGACGTTTGTGTTTTGTTAGCTGTTTAAAATATGATATAACGTCAATACCCAATACCAATGACTAGGTATTGAATGAAAGCACCGATGACTAGAGCGATTCTCGAGACTTTTTTGAGTCTCGAGACTCAAAAAAGCATCGAGACGCAAAAAAGTCTCGAGCTTCGCTGGAATCATCGCCGACGAGAGAGGGGTGAACAATGCAGATAGTACACATTGTTAGTAACGCGTGCGTCGCTCGCGCAGTATAGTCTCGAGACTCGGGACTCGGGACTCAATACGAGAAGCATCGACGACCAAGATTCTCGAGACGAGAAAAGCATCGAGAACTAAGTGGAGGTCGGGAAGTTCTCAGTCGTCGATGACCTGACTTCTCAAAACCTAAAGCATCGTTGACCTTTTGGTGACCCGGATGCCCTCCCCTAATGAAAGAGCTTCACTTTCAGTTCTGGCGTCACGCAACAGTGAGCATGCGCGTTGGAGGAACCGAAATATAAGGTTGCCAGTTTGGCGTTTCAACATCAAATTTGGTATTTTTCTCAGGACTGACAATATCATTTAATTAATTGATAAATTTATTAAACAAATCTCACGTAAACCGATAAAAAAAAGGTTAAACCAAGGGACTTTCTTGCGACTAGTATGGGACAGGAAATGCGGATTTTTTTGTCGTAGAACAAGTTATTTCAAAAAATGGCATTTTTCCATAATTTTGGCACCGTCAGTACCTACAGGCGCCAGAACTGACCAATAGATACCAGTACCTATTAGTCAGTGCTGACCCTCAGACGCTGGTGCCTGTTCGTCAGTACTGACCCCCAGATGCTAGCGTCTGGGGGTCAGTACTGACGAATAGTCACTCCGTTGTTTGTTTTTAAGAGTTTTACGGCGCTTGCAATACATTAAGGCCATATTAGCGCCAGTAAAAAGGAAGACAATGGGATAACACAAAGTCCTAGAATTACAATTAAAGCACACAAGAAAAGGTAAGACAAAGGGGAATTGGTTCAAATAGGAAACATGTAGATTCCAAGAACACACTTTCAAAGTATTTCGTTTGAGATCACCTAAAAGTCTCATCCAGACACAAGCACAGATCTCCACTAAGAGGAAAACGTTCAAATGTTTACAAATCATATATAATATGTAAACAAAACATAACACAGTATATATCAAATAGATGATTTACAAGGAAAAAATATCATCTCCCAAAACTAACTATACATTTGACTGTTTTCCTCTCTGCCAGGGCATCCGGCCAGGGCCAGGACAAAACCAAGTAATCTCATTCCAAGACAAAGACAGAAACCAAGTTGGAAAACAGATATAGGGGGATGAAGACAAAATAAGTACCTCCCTGCCCACTATGGTAGGTAAGGAACCCCAACCCAGGAAGTCTGCGGTCACAAGGAAATTATGGAAGAGATTTTGATTCGAAAGAAATTCAGTCTGCTCTGAGATATAATAAGTTTTTTTTAAAATTAGACCGCTGTTCTGTTGCTTTGTTGATGTTTTTATTTTCTTTGCGTTTGTTTTTTGTTTTGTTTTTGTATTATATTTTTTTTTATTTTGTTGCGTATTTTGGGGGGTTTTTAGTTTGTGTTTTTGTTTGTTGTTTTTGTTTGTTTGTTTGTTTGTGTTTTGTTTTTGTTTTGTTTTTGGTTTTTTGTTGTTAATGTAGTTGGGGGTTTAAGTTGCAACGGGGCATTTCCAAACACCGAACAATCTCAATGAGACTATTGGAAAACCTAAATAATTTACCGAAACATAGTTTGACATTTGTCAGACGTTATTAAGAGTAAAGGATTTTTTTTTTTTTAAAAGGAGAAGAAAGAAAACAGAATACAAACTGGATTTCGTTCGTTTAATAATGTTGACAAGTTCAATTCTCTGATGCACACACAAAGCTGGAAAATGCAAAATGAACAAAAATACATAAGAGTGAAAAAGAAACAACACAGAAACGTCTGAAAAATCATAAGTGAAAAAAATCAAATCAAATCTTGAGCAAAATCTTCCCCAGCCTCTCTCTATCCCCCCTCCCCCCCTCTCTCTCTCTCTCTCTCTCTCTCTCTCTCTCTCTCTCTCTCTCTCTCTCTCTCCTTCTCTCTCTCCTCTCTCTCCTCTTTATCTCTCTCTCCCTTTCTTCCTTCTCTCTCTCTCCTCTCTCTCCCTCCTCTCTCTTCTCTCTCTCTCTCTCTCTCTCTCTCTCTCCTCTCTCTCTCTCTCTCTCCCTCTCTCTCTCTCTCTCTCTCTCTCTCTCTCTCTCTCTCTCTCTCTCTCTCTCTCTCTCTCTCTCTCTCTCTCCTTCATTCTATACACAAAAATACACCTGCTGCTACATTAAATATTTCAGTCACCGTTTATTAATTAGAAGAGAAAAATCCTCAAAATTACAAAAATAATAAAAGACCGACTAAAATACAAACAAACAAACATACAAAATAACCAAACAAATAAAAACAAAACTGTTACTCGCTTAAAAACTGAGATTCGGATATAAATCAAATCTTCCTGAGGATAATTTTTCTTATGGATTAGAATGGCACGGATTATCCATGTACAAGTAGCAACTTCAACATTCCACTATCAATAATCAATAATATAATCATTAATTTTACAATCAGCTATAATAAATAGTTGACATATAATCAGAATAGATAATGGTAACAAAAGTTAAAGATAAAATTTTGAAAAAAAAAAAGTATGAATGAAACAGTGTCAGTCAAAGCAGAGAGAAAAATGCAAGGGGGGAAAACAAACATCCCCAAAAATCCGCCTGTCTGGACCGTCGAAGCATCTGATATTTTGGTAATGGTTTTATTTTCTCTCTCTCTCTCTCTCTTTTTTTTTTTTTTTTTTTTTGAGGGGGTGGGGCGTTATTGTTCTGCTTTGTCTAGCACTGTTTCATACACATATTTTTCAAATCTTTATCTTAGACGTGACCGCGTGGTTCAGCAGTAACGGTATTTGCTTCGTACCCGAAAGGTACTGAGTCCAATCACCAGCCGCTGCGCTGTGTGGCCTTCTGCAAGTCACCTCGCCCTAGCTCAATTTGCTGCGCTGCACTGCGGCTGACGCCTGGGTCATTCCAGTCTTCCCTTGGAATAGACCCTAGAGACAAATTTCCCCTATATGATTAATAAAGGGAATTCTATTCTATTTATATATTTATTTATTTATATCAGTGCCTGCTCCTTAATTTATCACTTTCATGTCTTCAAGGTAAAAGCTAACAATGCATGATGATATCCCAAAATGAAAAAGTCCATTCATAGTACAACGTGATTTATCAATGTCTTATTGCATTTATCCACGTCAAGAACATCATGCGAAATGGTCCGACACGTCCTCACTCACACAGTACGCATAGATATCTCATCATCTTGTTGCCTCTTATGAAAACCTTCACAAGTACATCCATCAATATTAATATGGAATAAATTATACTATCACCAAACTGAAACACTAACACACACACACACACACACACATACACACACACACATATATATACACACACAACGATGCACTAATAAATATAATTAAAGAAATTTATATTATCACAACATTTCCATAAAACAACGAAATATGACAAGAACTTAATTTGATATCTTACACGAACATGTCTTACTCTTAGTCATGAAAATAATTAAAACTATCTCTAGCCATCACACCAACGATTGTAACCATTTGTTTGTTTGTTTTTAATGGTTTTACGGCGCTTGCAATACATGTAGGTGATATCAGCACCAGTAAAACGAAGAAAATGGAATAGTCAAAATATTCTAAATGTACAATCAAAGCACCCGAGAAAAAGTAAGACAAATGGGAAAAGGTTCGAATAGGGAATAGATATAGATTCCAAGAGCATACCATCAATGTACTTAGTTTGAGATCACCTACAAGTCTCATCCAGACACCAGTGCAGGATCCCACTAAGAGGAACACACTCAAATGTTTACAGAATACATAACTAATAATACATAGAGAGATGATTTACAAGGAAAAAAATATCATTTCCCAAAACCATAACAATACATGTGACTGTTTCCCTCCCAGCCAGGGACGCCGGTTAGGGCTAGGACAAAACTAAGTATTCCCATTCCAAGACAAAGACAGAAAGCAACTCCGAAAACAGATACATGGGATAGAAGACACCGTGTGACCTTCTGCCCACCATGGGAGGTGAAAGACCCCACCCAGCAGTTGTAACGGATCTGCCCTACAAAACATAAACGCCATAAAATGCCCGAACAGTGTTAGTATCTGTATTATTGATGGGGTGATCATATAACAATTCAGATAATTATTTTCATGATTCCGGCTAAAACCGTCTGTGTTCCGAAAGAGATCTTTTATCTCAAATATGTGACCAACCGTCTAGAAAAAAAAGGGGGAGGGGGGGGGGGGCGTGGCTCAGCAGTACGGTCTTTGCTTCGTATCCACAAGGTACTGAGTTCGACTACTCGCCTCGTTGTCTGGCCTTGAGCAAGTTACCTTGCCCTAGCTCACTTTGTGGCGCTGCTCTGTGGCTGACGCCTGGGTTATTCCAGTCTTCCTTTGGAAAAGACCCTAAAGACAAATTTCCCCTTGGGGTTGAATAAAGGGAATTTTATTTTATTTATATAATTACGTGACAGCTAATACAAAAAGACAGACCGCAGACCTGGCACATCCACCAAACATAAGATATGTAAATCATATTTTCATTGAAATACCCGAATTCAAGAAGAAAAAAATATCTGTATTGATCAAAGAGTTTCCTCTCCTTTAATTTTTTTAAAATAGAATTGTCAACTTTGATACAATGTGAATGATCGTCTCAGAGCGTTATAGTATCGAGGATGAGCCTGATGTATACAACTGAATATTAAGCTATACTAAACATAAATTGAGTAAAAATATGTGCCTTCCTCTTGGACAGTATATATATATATATAAAGAAAATCCAACTTTCGCCAAGTGTGGCTAAAAAAATCTGCATATACCGATTAAATCTGTATAACTGGTAGACTGGTGATGCTAAAGGAGAGTGACATCTGGCTAAACGTCTTCGAAGCAAGAGTGTATTCGATTAACTGAGCATGGACAGGGGCCACGCCTACAAGATTATTATAATGCACTATGAAAACCTGGTAAACTTTTCGTTGCAAACATGGTAGGACGATAATTATACTACAATAGTATGTATGCCAAAGTTTTTTTCCCTTCTAGAAAATTTCTCTGAAATTACAGTACATTTCGCCCACAATCTTAAGGGGGGAAACCATCTGGCATGTGCAACAAAATTTACAGTCATAACAAGCAAATGTTACCCGATTTCGTCGTCACAAAATGACAAAAAGTGATAATTATTAAAGGGTTTAACCAAAACCCGATTCTTACTTCTACGAATGATTTGAAAAACTACGAATTTGTACCTCGAGCTGTAGTATTATTAAAAATTCAATGAAAATATTTAAACGGATGTGTTGAGCCAGATCACATACTATAATATTCTTCCTCGTTATTCAGGACTTAAAATTAAACTCTATAGATAGAACGAAGATGACGTCCCTCAGGTCTTTGTTATTTGTTTTTTGCCATCCATGTTTACGAGTAATTCTCACTAAACTGTATTAACCAGACTGTAAACATTTAAGGTTACACAAAGTTTTGTGCGTTGGTCCGTTTTACTTCCGGATGGCAATGTCGAGAGTTTCTTAGCCAAGCGCACACTATCTAAAGGTGGAAAATTGTCAATCAATAAATAAAGTTTTTTATAGAGACGAACTACAGCCCCCCCGCCCCCCCCCCCCTCCATGAGAACTAAAACTGAGAATTTTTTTAAAAATCAGTTACGCAATTATGGTTAATCTGAAATGATTATGACGGAAACGAGACTATGTGAAGCTATAATTCCCATGACTCCTTGCATACAAATCTACAAAATAGACAAAACGTTTCATTTGCATCTTAACGTTTTGGTATCAAAATATTCAACTTCATCATATTTTCAAATCTTATCTACATATCAATGATATAAACTACCACATTGCCAGTGAAGCAAAATGGCCGCTGTCTAAGTGTGAATATTTACAGCTCCACTAAATGTTACAGTGAATGACATAATCAGTCGGATGGTGAAAAGGTTTGAACTGAGATATTGCCAAGTTTAGTTAGAAGGTCAGTTTTTATCCAAAATGAGTTCCTTGTCATAAATGATTAAATCAACCTTTTTTGTACATCTTTGGGAAATATCAAAACTTAATTTCACTTCAAATATTTTTTACAGCGAGTCAAATTGAAAAAGTATGAAATTTGAGAAAAGTTGATGGATACCTTTCCTATACATCTGACCATAACTTCATGAAAAATCACCCGATTTACTTCAAATAAAGATTAAAATGTTCAGGTGAGCAAAGGTGAGCATATTCATTCAGAAAATGCAAAAAAAATATATATCCAAAATTTTCACCTTCCGACTGATTATGTCATCAACTGACACAAATATCAACAATAAGAGACGACTTGATATTGGAGTTTGGTGACATTTTGAGGTAATATATATTTCATTATTAAAGATGGTCCTTTCAGTTCGTTCGTTCGTCCGCCCCCCCCGCCCCCCCCCCCCCCCCCCCCCCCCCCCCCCCCAACATCTGGCGACTAATCCATAAAGGATCAGTATCCCATATAAAATAATCGTAGGTCTCTGAGTGTGTCAAAACAAACACATTATATGTTACACTCCACAAAAATCTAAAACCATCGATTAAAACAATATCAGTTATTTGGGGTACTAATCCGGTATGTAGAAGTCTTCGATACCAGAGTTTAAATTATGGCCATCACTTTAGTAGCTGACGAGTTTCCTGACCGCTTCCAAGCACCTCCATTTGTCCGGGAGGTAAAAGGGCTCGAAGACGTGGGGGAACGGCGTGTCGTGTCCACATACACGGGCAATGGGGGCCTCAAGGTGGAGGAAGCATTCGTCCTGTGGATGGACAGATGGGATGGATCAATGAATTAATTGATTGATTGGGTGGACGGATATATGGATGGGATGGACGGATGGATTGATGGATGGGATGGATGGATTGATGGATGGGTTGCTGGATGGATGGATGGGTTGCTGGGTGGATTGATGGATGGGATGGATGGATGGATGGATTGATGGATGGGATGGATGGATTGATTAATGGAGAATGGATGGATGGGATGGATGGATGGATGAATGGATGAATGAATGGATGGATTGATGGATAGATGGGATGGATGGATGGATTGATGGATGAGATGGATGAATGAATGGGATGGATGGATTGATAGATGGATGAGATGGATGGATTGATGAATGGATTGATGGATGGATGGGATGGATGGATTGATGGATGGATGAGATGGATGGATTGATGGATGGATTGATGGATGGATTGATGGATGGAAGAGATGGATGGATGGATGAATGGATGAATGGATGGATGGATAGATGGGATGGATGGATTGATGGATGGATTGATAGATGGATGGGATAGATGGATTGATGGATGGGATGGATGGATGAATGGATTGATGGATGGGTTGTTGGATTGATACACTGATAATTTGATGGATTATTCAATTGACTGATTCTTCGATTAATTTATAAATTATGGGGAAAAAAACATTTTATGAAATAATAAAACTGAATATGTAATGTGAAAATGGACATTAAAAACTACTGTTATCCTTTGGACGTTAAGCAAGTCTATAGCTTAGTACTTTCTGCCAGCCCTACAAGGGATTATTTATTTCTATTTTACGTTTCCTTTACTTTCTAAATATTAACCAACTACCAAATGAGACATTTTTATCTTTCATTCATTTAAAGGCAGAAAAGGTTAATAAGTATAAAATGAAGAATAAACTTTGATCATTGTAATTAAATTTTTTAAACATCTTTTTTCAAACCAGCCTTTTCGACTTATTGCGGAAATCAAGCTCTAAGTTACGATAATTTTTTACCAATTCAATCTAATGTATTTGGTGTTTTGTTTTTTTTTTCGATAATGTACATCATCTGATTTAGACATCACAGGAAATTAAACGCCGAATTCTCTGATGCTAGTTTGGCAAGCGGTTCCTTGATTCCCAGTAGTGTTGTCAATTGGGAAGAAAGTCGTGACGTCACCCCTTAACAAGAAATGAAGTGAGTAGGAAAGTACCAGAAGACAATAACAGAGAATAAAAAATTCGCGGCGGCGATGGGAGCTCGAACCCGCGACCTTACTGGTACGACAACTCCGCCTGGCCGGGGAGATCGTGACTCTACCGTATGAGCTATCCACGACCCCCCCCCCCCCCCCCCCCCCCCAGGTCACGATCTCCCCGGCCAGGCGGACTTGTCGTACCTGTAAGGTCGCGGGTTCGAGCACCGAAGTTTTTATTCTCTGTTGTCTTCTGGTACTTTCCCACTCACTTCATTTCTTGTTATTATCAACATAAATGCCTGCTTCACTCACTTTTCTGAATTAAAAAGACGTCACCCCTTCTATCTACTTTTCTGGTTTCTAAATCCTTGGAAGTTTAAATGAAACCAGTCCTTTGGAGGACTAATAATGAGTAGGTTACATAATATTGAAACATAAGGTGGCACAACTATTTTAGTAGCAGGATGTATAGGCAGATTCTAAGAATAGCGGGACGTAAAGGAGCGAGGATGGAGGACCTGTATTGAAGACCAGTATATTATATTTAGACTAGAAAATAAAACACCACCACTCTGAAACCAGAAGATCAATTACATGAGGTATGCATTCAGTCCTCCGGAAGAGTAGTTTTACACTTCCAATGAAATAGGAACCTGTTTTTTGACATCACACTTATTTTCTTCCCTATCACTGTTATCATATCATTCCATCGCTCTCCATAAATAGTAACGCGTAATCATATCATGTTTACAATAATAATTTGTGAAGTCAGATTATAAATTTCGCTAAAAATCAGATTCTTTAAAATGAATCATCATTTATAAGTTTTTGAAGATACCTTTTATTCAAAGATGACGAAATTGGAATCCATTGAGGGGTAGAATAAATGATTTCTTACGCTCTTGCGTTTTGAAATTCGAACTTTGTTCCCAACTTTGTTCCCAACGCGCAATCGCAAACTCGTGCAAGCGTTGGGAACACGCCCGGAATTTTTTTTAAAAACCAAGAGTGTTAGAATCGTATATTATTTCACAGTCTATCGCGGATATTGATATCGTTTTAAGTACTACGTGTTGACACAAATTATAATAGTGACGATAACAACGTGGTGGAAGAATATGATTAATTCTGTTAAAATTCTACGTCGTTTATTTAGCTCCAATCAATGAGAGGCGGTGGAGTGGTGAGTGGGTGAGTGGGCGGGGTGAGAGTAGGTGGCTGAAGGTCATCTCTAATACTGTAATCAATGTAATGACTTCACATTTCAAGAATTAGACCTAGATACTCTGGGGAAAAAAATACGTATTTAAAATTTTGGCCAGAAAACTCGTCCTTCATTTATCCATTGATTAAAATTACTCTCGTCGTGGTAAAAACTCTTAAACCTGGGACTTCGTGAAGTCCCAGGTTTGAGAGTTTTCACCGAGAAGAGGGTCATTTTAATCGATCGATATATATGATGGACGAATTTTCTGGCCAAAATTTTTAATACCTGTGTGTTTTTTGTTTTTGGTTTTTTTTCCCAGAGTGTGGTGTACGCAGGGTTCGTTCACCTGTTACTGGCATTAACATTATTGTCACTTAACTCTAATATCAATAATTACGTCTATCAAATATCAGTTGACGAAAAGGGAAGTCACACATACACACACAAACACACACACACACACACTCACACACACACTCACACACAGCCGCATATATATATATATATATATATATATATATATATATATATATATATATATATTATATATATAGAGAGCAAAGACCAAGGTCCGCACAGTCCTCTTAAGGGAAATGCTATTTGCAGATGATGCAGCTCTATGCGCGCATACCGAGGAAGACCTTCAGCGGCTGATGGACAGGTTTTCCCACGCATGCAGGGAATTCGGGCTGACGGTCAGCATCAAGAAAACAAATGTAATGTGTCAGGATGTCCCCTCTATACCAGCAATTTATATTGACAACGAGGAGCTAGAAGTCACTGATCACTTCACATACCTGGGCACAACCATCACCACCTCTCACTTGATGCAGAATTAGACAAGCGCATCGCCAAAGCTGCCGCTGTCATGGCACAACTGAGCAAGAGAGTGTGGACCAACAACCAACTCACTTTGAACACCAAACTCAGAGTATACTCGGCATGTGTACTCAGTAGCCTACTTTATGGCAGTGAATCCTGGACAACATATGCCAGACAGGAGAACCGCCTGGAAAACTTCCACATTCGCTGTCTACGACGAATTCTCGGCATCAGGTGGCAGGACAGACTCACTAACAATGCAGTGCTAGAAAGAGCGAACTCCCTCAGTATGCATCTCATGCTCTGCCAGCGACGTTTGCGATGGCTTGGTCACGTTCACAGGATGGACGATGGACGCATACCCAAAGACATGTACGGTGAACTAGCTTCTGGACGGCGACCAACTGGCCGTCCAGCTCTGCGCTTCTACCTCTATGATGTCTGCAAACGAGACATGAAATTGACAGGCATCAACTCAAACACCTGGGAGTCACTTGCTGACGACCGCAGCGGCTGGAGATATGCGGTGATGGAGGGAGTGAAGAGGGGTGAGGAGAGGAGAAAGATGAAGTTTGAGAAGAGGAGAGCAAGGAGGAAAGAGAGGCAGCATATCCAAATACCAAACACACAGTCAAACTACGTGTGCAACAACTGCGGTAGAGACTGCCATGCAAGGATTGGTCTGCTGAGTCACACCCGTCGTTGCTCTCAACAAGACTGATGAGACTAAAGCCATACAGGGCGCAAACCATCGTCTCTTGATACGGAAGGATGCCTACTATATATATATATATATATATATATATATATATATATATATATATATATATATATATATATATGTATGTATATATATATATATATATATATTGATGCTATGCGTTTGGGTAAAATACTCACAAATCCGCCAGCCGGATATAACATACCAACACACCAACTGAAACGTTTCTAGTCGGATTGATATAAAGGAGTGAGAGAGAGAGAGAGAGAGAGAGAGAGAGAGAGAGAGAGAGAGAGAGAGAGAGAGAGAGAGAGAGAGAGAGAGAGAGGGAGGAGAGAGAGAGAGAGAGAGAGAGAGAGAGAGAGAGAGAGAGAGAGAGGGGGGGGGAGGCAAAGGACGTTGAGAGAAGACTATAATATCGTATCCTACAATATTGGGTTTGTTTACTGTATGTGCATGTGCATGAAATATGTTATAACAAAAACCGCTGTCATCAAATGATTTCCCAGGGGTCTGTCTGGCCTGACTCGGGGACCCCAAACATCAATAATGCTGTTCGATAACTGACAGGCGTGCCCGTGTAAACCGCCAACATTATGAATTATAACGATCGTAACGTCGGATAAAATCACCCTCTCTCACTCCACACACACACACACACACACACACACACACACACACACACATATATATAGATAGATAGATAGATAGATAGATACATACATACATACATACATACATACATACATACATACATACATACATACATACATACATACATACATACATACATACATACATACATACATACATACATACATACATACATACATACATACATACATACATGCATACACACTCGAACATATACACACATTTTTACACTTATATATAAAATATATAAATATATACACATACTTACAAACACACATATACACACATATATGTATGTACAAACACACATACATATACACACACAGTGACAATGACAGATCAGAGACCACAAGATGGAACTTATCCCCTCAGAGTACCTACATTGTCATTCCGACCGGCAAAATGAATCCCCCCCCCCCCCCCTCTCTATTTTACCTCTCCCTCTCTCACAAGTCCTATCTATCTATTCATCTATCTACAGTTCTCTTTCTGAAATACTCACAACATCCGCCGAATATAGTAGTCCTTCGGAGCCTTTATTAGGTCCATGGAGCCGGAGTTTATCCCGGTTTCTATAGCGTTAAACGGACAGTAGTAATTGCTTGCCACCTTTTGGATAGGACGATGGTCTATTGCAAAATACTTTCCGCCAGATCCAACAGACCCAGCTACCCAATCACTGCTGGATGGACGGGGGGGGGGGGGGTCAGAAAAAATCTCGACTGCGCCCGGGATCGAACTTGGTCCCTTTGCGTGTAAAGCTATTGCTATACCAATTGACCTATTGTGACCCCCCCCCCCCCCGGATATAACGTACCAATACAAAAAGTATGTGTGACCTTGAACGTTTATAATCTGATAGAATTTAGTGAGTACTAATCATACAAATGGCTGGCATAAAAAATATAATAAAGCGCTGATTATCTTACTTCAAGTTAATTCCTTCTATAGATAGATCTAAGTTGACGTCACTCGGGTAATTGTTATGGCTTTTTGCCATCCACGTTTATGAGTTATTCTCACTAAACTGTATTTACCAGACTATAAACGTTCAAGGTTCTGTGTGTTGGTCCGTTATACTTCCGGATGGCAATGTTTTGAGCTTCCTATCCAAGTGCATACTATCTATACCTCCAACATCAACACACAAAGACACACACGCAAACACACACACACACACACACACATATATATATTAATATATATATATATATATATATATATATATATATATATATATATATATACTACTCACACGAATATTATGTTGTGATTACTGCCAGATCAGAGAATACCAGTGGGATTCTGCTAAAATTTTTTTTTTTTCAAAAACCCAAGGACGATCCACGCTGCTCTGTCATGTACAGTAGCAAGACTGTGGATTTTGATAAACCAAGCTGTTTTTCCCCATTGTTGGTAAGACATTATAATTAGGGGGGGAAAAACACCATGCACTAATTAATGAGTGGGATGAAAATAATACTAACAACCGCCCCAATCATCATCATCATCATCATCATCATCATCATCATCATCATCACCACCATCATCATCATCATCATCATCATCATCATCATCATCATCATCATCATCATCATCATCATCATCATCATCATCATCATCACCACCACCACCACCACCATCATCATCTTCATCATCATCATCATCGTCATCATCATCATCATCATCATCATCATCATCATCATCATCATCATCATCATCATCATCATCACCATCATCATCATCAACAGCATCATCATTAGAAGTCAAACAGCGAAGCCAATCACTGTAGCGAACCATCTACCAAAGGAAGATAGAAATCAAATGTCAAAGTTCGACAGAGGCAAATTACAGAACATAATTTTTATACTACGATGCTGTTTACATCCAAAAAGCGTTTTGATATTTTTGGCCGAAAAAACTAAACATTTGAACCTGCCAAACAACGTCCGTCTATAAGAAATAGAGAAGACCGAACCGAATGGAGACAGTTGTACAGAGACGAGTTAACGAACACACAAAAAAATGAGCATTTATATAGGGCAATATCCACGAAACGTGCTCAAAGCGCTTTACAATGGGTCCCTGACCAAAAGCAAAACGTAACATAAAGAACGAGACATGACGCCTATAAGGCGATAATACAATATTATTTTTCCGACAGACAATGCTGTTAACAGTCAGGTCTTCATTCACACCTGAGTACGGTGAGAGAATGTGAGTAAAATGTCTTTTTCAAGGACTCAACTATGCACCGAGCGAGGCTCGAACCCAGGACCCTCCGATCCGAAAGCGAGTATCATACCACTAGACCACAGAGTCTCACAAGCCACCATTGATGGTGAGAAAACTATACATAGCATTGCCCTACACAGCCACAAACAAAAAAATTAATATAACAGCTTCATAAAAGATTAAAATACAAAAACGGACCGTTTCGGACTCGAAACCCTTCTTCAGCCAACAACAACAAAAAACATAAAACATAATAGGGTTTTGAGCCCGTTTGGTATATCTTCTTTTTTGAAGTCATGTTATTCATTTTTGTTTATTGCTGTTTACAGTCCACAGCTTCTAGCTGCTTAGTAATTCACTTTAAACTTGTATACAGCCAAAACGCCTTTTGATGTTATGGCTATAAAACTATATTTAGACATGGCTGTTGTATAATACACCAACAGTTAAAACATGTTTTGACCTGATCCGTCAAAACTTTCACAGAATATTTAAACAAAACAACTATTTTTAAACCAACAACTAAAAATTACATGTGAGGTCTTTCACATTCAAACGAATGAACAAAGCGAATCTTCTGCTGACTGCACATTATCGTGCCAGTTAAAAACGACATTCAAATTTTTTTTTTTTTTGAAATCCTTTTTTTTTTTAAAATTATATTCCTTTCTTTTCGTTCTTTTTTTCTCTCCTTTCTTTATAGATAGTATGCGCTTGGCTAGGAAGTTCACAACCTTGCCATCCGGAAGTATAACGTACCAACACGCTAAATCTCTGTGCAACCATAAACTTTTATAGTCTGGTTAATATAGTTTAGTGAGAATTACTCATAAACGTGGATGACAACAAAAAATAACAAATGCCTGAGTGACATCATCTTCGTTCTAACTATATAATATGTAGTTTCATATACAGACAATGACACAAGGGATATTTTTAGATTGTTTCATTATTTCATAGTTAACGGCCGGACAGTGCCGTGTCTAGCTAGTCTTGAAACAAAAATCCAAGCATTGTTGGTAATGGCAAGTGCCTGGATGGGTGACAATGATCGCAACAAAGACTGACCCTTGAGTAAACACATTCAATTCTTGATCGATAGTAATCTTCTGTATTTTAATAGGGATCAAAGAACCTAATCAGCATCCTGGAAAGGAAAGACATTACCGCAGTGACTGAGACATTTTCTACGAAAAAAAATACCAGCCTGTAATTTCATATTTCATTAACTCACTCAACCCTAACACCGACTATATCCGTAGTTTACGTGGGTTAAATTTACTCCATGCCTATTTATTACATTTTTCCGAGACAAATTATATGCGCAGTATCAAAGCTAATGTTTTTAGTTTTTGCATGTTAATGATAGTTGAATAAAACTATCTATGCACATGATCATTTTGAATACATTTTTTTCCAATTTTGAAAAGTAGCAAAAAATCTCTAGGATTGAGTAAGTTAAAGGGGTCAAAACGTGGTTCCCTTGTACACGAGATAAATTTGGGGAATTTTTAAATGCGTAACTTCTTTTTTCTAATATTATAAGATGTGGTAATATACGATTCATTCATATCTTTGTATTTATTAAACGAGTTATTTTTATCGTGTCCAATTGCACGACGAGCTTGCGAGTATGTGGTATTGCACGATAAATATAGAACGAGTTTAATAAATACAAATAAATGAACGAATACGTTTATTCCACTCCTCCATGTGAGATTTTTAGATATTTCGTGACCTGATTGAGTAGTACTTCGATTCGCCATAATTTGTATTTTTCTCCATCTGCTTGAATGACAATTTGACCCAAAAAAGAAAAACGTTAGATTTGTATTCATACGCACCAAAAGATTATTTATAATTGCCAATCAGTTGTTTTTTACACCATATCTCACACCAATAAAATGTGCAAAAATATTTTGCAATCGTTGAATAAATGTTTTTTAAAAAATGAAATACGTGTGTAAAAGACAGCTGTCTGGCAATTAAAAATAATATTTTGGTGCGGATGAATGCGATTCCAACGTTTAAATTTCACACAAACGTCAACCCTGCCGTAACATCGTTTTGAGGCAGAAAGTAACATTCTATGATATTCCATAACGCCATTTTTCAAGGCACTGTCATACGTTTTTCTTTTTTTTTTAATTTTTTTTTTTTTTTTTTGGTTTGTTGGTTTGTTTGTCTTTCTTTGTTTTTGTTTTAGTTTTTCTGTTGGTTTTGTTTGTTTTTGTTTTATTGTTTTGTTTTGTTTTTTTGATTGTTTGTTTGTTTTTGGCTGTCTCCTGGCCTCTAATTTCCCAAGGCATTGTCATAAGTTGTTTTTTTTTTTTGTTTGTTTTGTTTTGTTTGTTTGTTTTTGTATGTTTTTCTTTTAGTTTTTCGGTTGGTTTTGTCTGTTTTTCGTTTGTTTGTTTTTTGTTGTTTTTTTTTTTTGTTTGTTTTGTTTTGTTATAAGATTGATTGTTTGTTTTGGGCCGTCTCCTGACCTCTGTGTTCGAAAAAAAATCAACTCCATATTATCTAATGTTATGAAGAGAAAAGGAAAAGAGTTGACATTTTAAAGTTCATGGTAATGATATCCTCTTTCCAAACTCTCTGTTTTCCATTATCAGCCCTCCTCGTCTTCAAGCCGCTTATCTTTCTTAAAGCGACTATTTGAGCATCCGTTACCTCTTGTCAATAATTTTTACCAAAAAATATAAATTGGAGTAAACAAGACAACACCCATTAAAAATTGAATACGAAGAGGGCGCGGTGAGATTGACGGGACGGGAGGAGGAGGTGAAGAGGAGGGGTGGGATGAGGAAAGTGGGGTTGAGGGACAACGACGAGAAACAGGAGGAGGGAAAAGAGAAAAAGGAGAAGAAAGAGGTGAAGAAGAAGAGGGAGGAGTAGGAGGAGGAAGAGAAGAAGGAGGTTTCATCTACCCCCCAACCCCTCCTTTTTCGCAGGCCAGATGGAACCATATTTCCATTTCATACAGTTCCAGTCGTCTGTTAGGCGTCCTGTTTGTACTAATACTCTTACAATATCGTCACTACCTTTTGTCAGGTACTTACCTGAGTCGAGTAGGGTTATGCGTGTAATGTCGCGGCCAGAATTTAAACGATTACCGTTACTCATACAAACCACTGATCATGCTTAATATTGCTTGACTATTGTGATAAGACGAGCCACTTTAACGCTGATCCACCCATAAGATAGAAAGTCGGGTTAGAGTACAATAGAATCACGCCTTTGACCAAAAATTACTGCCTTCCACTGGAAAAAATCGTATTTAAAAACTTGGCCAGAAAACCCGTCCTTCAATCAATCGATTTAAATTACCCTCATCTTGGAAGAAAACAAACCCAAAAAACTCTCACACCTGGGATTTCGAGAAGTTGGCCCTAATCTTGGCATAAACCCTTAAACGTGGGACTTCGAGAAGTTCGACGTTCCAGGCTTGAGAGTTTTTGCCAAGATGAGGGTCATTTAAACCGGTCGATATTTGAAGGACGGTTTTTCTAGCCAAAATTTTAAATACGAATTTTCTAGGTTAAGGAATTTAACTGGTTAAAGTAATGGTGATTTTCAACAACAACAAAAAAAATTGTAAGAAATTACGGGGTTTACAATTCCAGACAGCTTTCACTTACTGATTTGTTTTAACCAGAGCCAAGGATTTCGATTGTATAATTATTGTTTTTTTTTCCTCAGAAATTAAAAGTAAAACAACGTTTTTATTTTATTTTTCTACATGGTTATCCGGTTTCAAGATGGCTACTACTCCAGACAGATCTAATTCGGTCCTGCCGAGCTAGCTATAGGAAAGTGGTGTTTTGAGAACAGCCAGAGATTAAGGTAGTGGAGAAATAATAGGAGGAAAAAGAGAAGAAAAAAGAAATAAGGAATAATCTACTATTTTTTTTACTATTAAGAAAATACAAGCCGAGGAAAAGGTGGGTGATAGAATAATAGAGTACTAAAATTGGAGTACGGCCTCGGGGATGATTTTAGTAAGACAGACAAGCGGATTAAATACTGAATGATGAAAGGGAGGGGAAGATGGGGAGATAGTGAGACATTGTGTTCGATAGATAGATAGATAGATAGATAGATAGATAGATAGATAGATAGATAGATAGATAGATAGATAGACAGACAGACAGACAGACAGACAGACAGACAGATAGACAGATAGATTGATAGATAGATAGATAGATAGATAGATAGATAGATAGATAGATAGATATATAGATTGATGAGTAGAGATAGCTAGATAGATAGAAAATGTACCATGTAATCAATGATGTCTTAAAGCGACGCATAGCACTAATTGGAAGATCAAAGGTTTAAACCCTGGTCATCAAACTTGTGCTTTTGTGACAGGATCGTATTGGACACTGATAGTTGGAATCCTCTATTCAAACAGAAAAAAAAGAGAAAGAATGGCTATTTTCATAGTCTTTCTTGTCCAAATACCAATCAAAGCTAATGCGTAGGTGTGAAAACTATCTATGCTATTTAGGAGATCGAATAGTGAGAACTCCGTTCGAACAATGAAAAATCCAATTTTAGAAGTATTCTGAATGTCAGGCCAGCCAATGGTAATCAATGCTCGGGTGTGAAAATTGTTCAGCGGATGAGATCAAATTACTGTTGCAGCTGTCATAACGTGGGTTTTTGCATAATATTATTATTTGTAGCAACAGAAAGAGGAGTCCATTTCGCTTCAATTTAGAATGTTAACAGCGTTCATGTCTTACTTATGGGTTATTTCAACGACCCTTGTGACAAAGAACAACAGACATGACCGCACGGTTTAAAGGCCAGTAACTGCATTACTCTTGGGCAACAGGGGGGATAACTATTTTTTGAGGAGTTTTTTGTTAACGAATGTCCAATGATATGAAATAAAATGCAAACTGAGCACCCAGGGTATTATTGCATATGCGGCAACGCGGTCTTTGCTTCGTATCATGGCCGACTAGAGTTACGTCATGCTTCGTATCCTAAAGGTACAGGGTTCGACTAAACACCGCGCTGTGTGGCCTTGAGCAAGTCACCTCGCCCTAGCTCATTTTGGGGCGCTGCACTGCGGCTAACACCCGAGTTATTCCAGTCTTCCCGTGAAATAAACCGTAAGCACAAATTTCCCTATGGGGATAAATAAAAATAATTCATTCATTCATTTATTCATTCATTCATTCATTCGTTTAAAGCTTTTGTAACTTTTCTCCAACTTATGTTGACAACCGTCTTTATTCATTTTCCCCTAATACATTCCTTGCATGTAACACCTGTTGGCATCAAGATTCGGAGAAAAATGAAGGCTTTACAAATGCTCTAGAAACTATCAGGAAGTTGGCAATTATTTTCTTATCTTGTTGAATGTACACATCGACAGAAAAACACCTCTTATTCTGTCAGTCGAAGAAGAAGAAGAAGAAGAAGAAGAAGAAGAAGAAGAAGAAGAAGAAGAAGAAGAAGAAGAAGAAGAAGAAGAAGAAATT
>NC_088362.1:54138019-54145519 GCF_034508935.2 Berghia stephanieae
ATTTGTATCAAATCAATATTTAATAGCCGGCTGTTGTTGTTGACTTGCGCGGTTATTTCCTACCATTCCTCGTTCACGTGATGGTTGTCCACGTGACCATCACCCAACCCCCCCCCCCCCCCCCCCTCCTCCTCCTCCTCCGGCAGATTATCGCTTTACTAAAAAAAAAAAAGACGATTAAATATTAATAGGAATATAGTCAACATAATCTCTCTCTCTCTCTCTCTCTCTCTCTCTCTCTCTCTCTCTCTCTCTCTCTCTCTCTCTCTCTCTCTCTCTCCATATAGTACGTTAGCTGAATCTGCAGAGCACTTGGTGGCTCTCCTTCTGAAGATCTGAATGTTTGTTTTGAGGTGAGTGTTTGTTTTTGTTTTTGATTTTTTATCTTTATTTTGTCTTGACTTTTTCTTCGTTTTTGTTCTTGTTGTTTTTGTTGGTTTTTTTTGTTATTTTTGTTATTGTTTTTGTTTTCATATGATGTTTTCTCCCCTTCAAGATGTTCTTATTTCTTTAATTAAAAAAAATAATATCGTCTCTAAAATAATATGCATCAATTAATCTTTAAGCGAGGCGACATACTGCATGGTCTGAAAAAAAACGGAAAAACAAACACGGAGGTGTAAAGAATTACAGATGGTAAATAATAATATAGAGGCCAGGTCCAAAATTTAAAAAAATGTACTCCTTCCCTCACTCTACTCATCACTCCCCTCCGCTCCTCCTCCTATTCCCCCTCCTCCTCCTCCTCTCCCTCCTCCTCCTCTCCCTCCTCCTCCTCTCCCTCCTCCTCCTCCTCCTCTTCCCTCCCCACCTCCTTCTCTTCTTCCTCCTCCCTTGCCACCTCCTCCCCCCCCCCTCTTCATCCTCTTCCTCTCAACGTCCACATCCTCCTCTTAAATCAAAGAATACATAAAACGTAACTAGATAAAGTAACAGGAATCATTTTTTAAAAATTACCAATTCATAGCTCACGAGCAATTTGGAAGAAGAAAACACACCTCATTGTAAACAAAGTAAAATCTTAACTCCCAGACAACAGTTTTTGTCACAATTATTGATTGTGGACTCGAGAAGAAACCAAGCAGGTCAATGACCCCGGCAAGCCTTACCACTGTAACAGTTGTGCTTATAATAATTTAGACCTTAGGGTCGCTATGTTGGCATGGTGGACGCCATATCATTGATTTTAGATGAAGGCCAAGGTAATTATCAAGAACAGAATAACAAATTCCATTAGATGACAGAGTGAACTTTATTCATTGAGACATCTGCTTTTAATTGCAGGAACAGGAAGAAAAAAAGGGTGATAATAATAATGCTTAATTTTGTCGTTCCCCAAATTGGAGAGTTACATGATAAGTGATTCCTTACACAAAAAGGTCATAATAAGAAAATGAATTTACATTCTAACACCCCCTCTTCAATTCAGTTTCTAAAGCAAGTTAAAAGATAAGTGCTAAAAGAAAATGATACATTGCAAAGCATTTAGGTAATACATTGTAGGTTGTAGGCATTAGAACATTACACCTATGTTTAAACTGAGAAAGAAATGTTTGTACTCAGATCATAGTTAATCAAGTAAGAACTAACAGTCAAGAACAATATATAATTATAATGGTAATGAAGCATAATATATAGGTACATACATATGAAATCAAAAGGTCAACATAATTGTGTGCCATTATTTTGACTAAGGAGAAAATCATTAAACTAAAAAAAATGCAAAGAAAAATCACAAGTTTGATACTTGTACTAATAGTGCATAGCATGATGTGAGTAAGTGATTTAAGACTTTTTAGTACTTCCCTTACTAACCCATCAAGATAGGGATGAACATTTGTAATTTTGTCTTAGAGACTGGCTTTGTGAACATATCTGCCCAATTCTCTTCACTTGGAACATAACAGGTATGAAGTATTCCCTTTTGGATTTCATTCCTCACAAAATGGTATTTTATGTCAATGTGTTTTGTCCTTTTGTGGTGTACAGGATTCTTACCAAGGGCAATAGCACCCTGATTGTCACAATTCAAAAGAAAATGTTCAATGTTAGTGTTCAGCATGTCATTGATCAATGCCCTAAGAAATATCCCTTCCTGTGTGGCAGCACACATTGCCATATATTCCGCTTCACACGTGGATAAGGCAACAGAAGGTTGTTTCCTTGATTTCCAGGAAATAAGGCTACCTTTTTGAGAGATCATAAAGCCATAGCCAGTCACGCTTCTGCGGTCAGCAGAATTTCCCCAGTCTGCATCACAATAACCTACCAAATTGGGTGGTGCCCCTGATTTTGTGTATACTAATTTTTTGTCAATTGTTGCCTTTAGGTACCTCAGTGCATGCTTAGCTATTGTCAAATGGTTTTGGGTTGGTTTTGACATGTATTGAGACAATTTGGTAACAATGAAACAAAGGTCAGGTCGAGTAGAAGTCATAATGTAAATTAGACTGCCAACAATTTCCCTATACAGTTTGTCATCCACTGGATTTGAAGGTTCATCACAAAACTTGTTGAGATTCATTTCACAGGGAGTGTGTTTGGGCTTGCAGTCTTGCATGCCAAATTTCTCTAACAGTCTTGCAATATAATGTGATTGGTCCATTGATATTGATTCATCTGAACAAGAGAAATTTATACCCAAGAAAAAGGAAAGTTGACCTAGGTCTTTCATTTGGAAAGATTGACAAAGCTGTGCTTTGATTGCATTCATTGCAGATAGAGAATTTGAAGCTATGATTAAGTCATCTACCCACACAAGGATAATGCTATGTTCATCATTAGAATGTCTCTTATAAAGACAGGGATCAACTGCTGATTGAACAAATTTTTGCTCAGCTAAATGAGAGTGGAGTTTGAGATTCCAATTCCTACCACTCTGTTTGAGACCATACAATGACTTTTTGAGTCTACAAACTAGCTTTTCACCATATTTTGAGTTTAATTGATATCCTTCTTGTTGTTCAATGTATAAGTCAACATCAATTGGTGCATTTAAATATGCTGCTTTTACATCCATTTGGTTCAAGTACATATCATTTTCAATGGCAAATTGAATGAGAGCTCTGGTGAGGTGATGCGGGCCGTGGGCGAAAACGTTTCCTGATAGTCAACATCAGGGATTTGGGAATACCCTTTAGCTACATATCTTGCTTTATAAGTTTCTTCTCCATTTGGACCATTCTTAATGGTGTATACCCATCTACCACCAATAGCTTTTCGGTCAGAAGGTAAACTTGTAATTTCAAATGTTTGATTTTCGCTCAGGGCATTCATCTCCTCATCCATAGCTATTTGCCATGCATCACTTGCATTGCAAGTCATTGCTTCCTTGTAAGTGTTAGGGACATCAAGCATGTTAATGTTATAGCAATAATGAATGGTATTGTTAAGATATGCATCAACTTCATCATCAACAATATATTCGTCCAAATGTTTAGGACGAGAGCGAGTTCTCTTGGAACTGGCATGCATTGGTGACGGGTTTTCATTTGCTTCCTTATCACCTAAATCTTCAACACTTGTTTCAGTTTCAGGCAAACTCCGGTCACTGAGTGGCACTTGAGGGTTTGTTTTTGAGTAACTAGCATCAAAATCATCATCATCATAAGATGGAACTTCAGGGTAGTGACCAGAATTCTCCTGAGACTGAGACTTTGGTTGAGACAAATCTGTAACAGTAACAGGATCTTTAGGGAATTTGACACATCTGACCCTTTTAACGGTTTGGGTGTCTGGAAAATAGATCAGATAGGCTGGACTTTTTCTACCATACCCCACAAATATTCCCTTTTCACTTCTGTTTTGTAATTTTGTTGGTTTTTGTGATAATAAAGCAAAACATGGGGATCCAAATGTTTTCATATTGGCAATGTTGGGTCTTTTACTTGTGATCTTTTCAAAAGGAGTGCATTCAATTCTTTGTTTGTAGCACCTGTTGCGAATATATGCAGCCGTTAGGACAGCATATGTCCACAGAGATTTTGGTAACCCACATTGCAATAATTGGCATCTGGCCATGTCAAAAAGTGTGCGCCATGGACGCTCTGCCTTCCCATTTTGATGGGGGCTGTATGGTGCGCTTTTTTCATGTCTGATACTGTGATTTCTCAAAATGGAAGTAAATTCTTGAGATGTGAATTCCCCACCATTATCACTTCTGATTGCTTTTATCTTCCCATAAGGGGCTATGTCAGACAGGTATTCTTTGAATGCAGTAGGGGTGTCACTTTTTTGCTTCAAAAAGTACACAGAGATCAAACCTGAAAAAGAATCAACACAAATCATTGCATATTTCATTCCATCACAACTAATTGGGTCAATAGGACCCGCTAGATCAACATGAACTACATCAAGGGGTTTCTTGGCACTGTTGTCAGGTTTTCTACTCACAGAATCAGTCATTTTAGCAAGTGAACACACTTCACAGTCAGATTTTGTCTCATCAGTGATGATCATACCATCTACACATTTTTGTAACTTAAAAATGTCTGCTGTGTTACAATGACCCAAAATGCAATGCCACTCCATGAGTGAATGCTTGGACGTTTTTGTGTGGAACGATGAGTTAAGGAAATAGAGACCCCCTCTTCTTTCAATGTTGAATACTGTATCTCTCGAACACAATTTTCCACAATCCTTCTTGAAAATAACTGTGGCACCGTTCTGCGTCGCGGCCTTTACTGAGAAAATGTTTTGAGAGAAGGAGGGCACGTACAGTGCATTTCTCAGGAGAACAGAATGTTTACAGCCATTGTCATCCGTCAACGTTATCTCTGCGTTGCCTTGTCCTTGGGCAAGGTTCGAAGTCCAGGTCCCGTCTGCAAATTCGATAACATGCTGTCCCGAGTCAAAATTATTGTGGAAAGAAATAAATTTTGACTTTTCGTGGGGTAGGTGAACAGTAGTTCCACTGTCCACAAGAAAGTCGTCCTCTGCGAGTTGGTTATCTTGGAAATTCGGGTTAACACCGAAAGCGAAATGGCTCTCACTTCGAGTTGTAGGTACTTTCATCTCTCGTAGTTTTGTCAGATTTCTACAGTTGCTGGTATCGTGTGATTTAGCTTTACAAATTTCGCACCAACGAGATTTTCTGTCGTCGTTTTGTTTACAAGCTTTGAGTTTTCTACAGTAGCTGGTATCATGAGATTTTGACTTACATATTTCACACCAACGAGCTTTTTGTGTCCTCGAGTTTGGTGGATTGTTGAAGGGTCTTCTGTTGTACGAACTAACCGTCATCACATTTGATGCGGTTGAAGAAGAATCTTGGAGTTTCTCAGTGTCTTCGTAATTACGTAATAACGATTTGAATTCGCTGAAGGTCAGTACTTCTGATTTTTGGGTGATTACGGCAGTAAAACTTTTATAATTTACCCCAAGTCCTTTTATCACCATAGCGATTAGCAAACTGTCACTGATTGTCTCACCAGCATCACGTAGAGCCGCTGCTGACGATTCAGCTCGAATGATATAGTCAGTAACTGTTTCTTGGTCATTCTTTAAGAGGGATGTCAACTCTGTGTAGAGTGTTATGATACGAGGTTTACCTTTCGGAAGATAGTGTTGTCTCAGGATTCGTAGTGCTCTGCGACCGTTGTTCCTTGCGTCCCTTATGATAAGAGAAAGGGATCTGTCGTCCAATACCTGGACCAGTTCGGCAAATACTTCCTCGTTTTTGTCTTGTTCTGTTGATACATCTTGATTCAAATCATCAAGGTCCTTGAGTACATCATCAAGTCCTCTTATTCTGATGAAGCCGAAAAACTTAACTTCCCAGAGTTCATATTGGCGATCGTCACCATTGAAGGCGATGCGATGCCTGGGCCCATAACCTGTTGGCATGGTGGACGCCATATCATTGATTTTAGATGAAGGCCAAGGTAATTATCAAGAACAGAATAACAAATTCCATTAGATGACAGAGTGAACTTTATTCATTGAGACATCTGCTTTTAATTGCAGGAACAGGAAGAAAAAAAGGGTGATAATAATAATGCTTAATTTTGTCGTTCCCCAAATTAGAGAGTTACATGATAAGTGATTCCTTACACAAAAAGGTCATAATAAGAAAATGAATTTACATTCTAATACGCTACTCATCAAGCCATAATGATATTATAGCTCACTCAATTTATAGTCAAATTACACCAAATGAAGCCTTAGGCATCTATAAATAAATAGGAGACCGGAGAGAAAAGTTGAAATAAAAGAACATGATATTCTTTACTGGTTCTAAATATTCACAGTTAAGTCCGCGTAAAATCAACACTTTTCAAGTCAACTTCTGCTTAATGTCAACATCTCTTATTTATCCCAAATTTTTTCTTCTTTATCAGTGTTCCATTGATAATGAATTTGAGCTTTTATATAGAGCAATATCCCCTAAACGTGATGAAAGCGCTTTACAAAGGGTCCCTGACCAACAGCAATACGTAACATAAAGCGATGTTCGAACCCAGGACCTTCCGATCCGAAAGTGAGTGTCATACCACAGACCACATAGCCGCACCATGAATAAAGTCAACGATGCCTAAAGTCAACCAACCAATCTTTCTGATCCGCTTTATTCGATTGGCTTTATCGAAATTACACTTTTTGCAATCATTCTATTAAATTGTCACAAAGACAGCGGTAGCAACCGCGAAGCGATAATGCGTCATGGTCTTCAATATTGAAGCCAGAATCGCGTCACTGTTGCTGCCAGCTCTTTGGATAAAATGAATAGGTGTTGAGTTATAGCCGGATTGATGGGGAACGATTTTCTATCCAATGTGAGAGGGAAAACAATCTTGCCGGTAAGATGGCCATAATTTTTGGTCTCCTTTTTTTCGCCGGCCACGTTATGATTGGGTAGCGGGATGTAATTTGAATCTGATATGACAGTAAAACCAGGAGAGACCAGCGTTCTGTCTAAGATTGACCTTTAATTTTAAGTTGCGGGAAGACAATAAATACAATAGTTAACGGTTAAAATACATTATAATTCATTAAATTAAATGTGGAAAGACTGCTTATAACCATTAAAATTTAAGATATATATTTTTTTTTAATATTTACGGTTTGTTCGTTTTTTGGTTTGTTTGTTTTTGTTTTGTTTTGTTTTTTTGTTTGTTTGTTTTTTTTGCTTTTTTGTTTATGATGTTTTGTTTCTTTTTTGTTTTGTTTTTTTCTGAGGCTTTTTTTCTTCCATTTGCTTTTTTTTAAACGTTGTGGATGAAATCGTTTTATGTCGAATAATGGCTTGATCTTGAAACGCTCTATAGCAAAAACATTTTCTTCTTTTGTTCATAAGCGGCTGTTTAACCGTCATTGTTCAACACTTGAAAATCTTGAAGCAGTTTCGAATTGCCTTTGTAGCTTCCACCGACCCGATTGTCTTACAAGTCCCTGGACGGCCCGGATTATCGATTAGTTCCGGATTGGGGAGCGGAGGGGAAAATGGACCACCACCATCACCACCACCAACACAAAAACATCAACAACAACAACAAGAGTAAC
>NC_088362.1:54155519-54158019 GCF_034508935.2 Berghia stephanieae
TTTAGTGTGTTAATAGTAAATCAAATCAAATTTCTTGACAACCCTTCTTTTATCTTGATTCGTCAAAAGCTTGAGTTTCGTCTTTTTCTTGATTGATACAACCCTGAAACATAAAAAATTAGAATTACAAGGAAATAATTAATTGTGTCAAAATCACAGTCTTATGTGAGATTTTATAATATAGTATTTGTAAATACAATAACAGCTGAAAACATAATTTGTTGGTGGCACTTTGTAATATCCAATATCAAGTGTTGCTTGTGACAATGTAAAATAGCGATGACACCAAAGTTCAACTTACCTTTTCTGCCTGGAGCCACGCTGGAAAGGCAAATGAAAGTGCTGCACTTCAAAGATTGGTAAGAAGGGTGGATCAAAATAGGCTTCCTAAGTCGTGACGTAATCCTGCGCAGCAACGCATGGCAACAAACCGGCTGGCTCTAAACAGTCGAGAAAAATGGCTGACACGAACTCTATTTCCATCACCGCCCTTATGAAATACTTCTCCAATGAGCATAAAAGTGTCTCGCGAGGTGAAAATCATCATCTCAGTCAGGTCATGTTTTGACTTTCACTTACTCAGATGGCTTGATGTTCGGCAAAGTTCAAGCCAGCATGAAGAATAAAGAGTATTCTGTGAAGGTAAGTCATTTCGTCTTCTCATTCTCACTCTCAAAATCTCACATCTCCGTAAAACTACTGTTGGACAATAATCAGTTTACTTTGAGTTTAGGCAGATTTAGTATATCCAATGGAAAGATTTAACTGTTTACGTTCGATTTTAGTTAGGGAGAGAGAGAGGGAGTCATTGAATTATTGTGTTTTTATCTTATGGACCACGGACTTTGAGTCTTTGAGGTCTTAGTCTTAGTCTTGCTTCGCTAATTTTCGTTGCTATTGACTATAGTCTACTACATACTATTTAGTATCGTGTTGTAACCTTTATTATAATACTCATATGAGCATCACAATCACCAATCACGCTAGACATTTTATCATAATACTTCATGTGGGGCAGCGTGGATCAGCGGTACGGTTTTTGCTTCGTACCCGAAAGGTACCGAGTTCGTTCACCCGCCGCTGCGCTGTGTGGCCTTGAGCAAGTCACCTCGCCCTAGCTTAATTTGCGGCGCTGCACCGCGGTTATTCAGTCTTCCCTGGGAATAGACCCTAGAGATAAATTTCCTCTATGGGATGAATAAAGGATTTATTTAGACCAGTGTTAGTCACGGTAAACTAAATTTCCTATTGGGTTAAGGTGTAATGTAAATGTTGCTGCTTGAAACTCGAAGAAAATCAATAACATTGTGAAATTGAACATACATTGATACAACAATGCCATAATTTGTCATGTTTATCATGTAAAATCATGTATGGACCTACAAAACCATTATTTTGAATGGTGATTTGCAGGGACGGCTGGTAATAATGGGCAGGGTGGGCAAATACCAGCCTGTTTTTTTCAAGTTATAAGCTGTATTACCAGGTCCGAAATAATCTAATCTAAATTAGATAATTTCAAAAGTTACTACTTAAACTTGATACTTCGTACTGAAATCAATTTGTGTGTATTTTTGATAGATTGCGAATGACCATGCACCCGTAATGCATAAACCCGGATACGCCCCTGTTCTTTTTTTCAACCCCCCCCCCCCTCCCCTCCCCAACCACTCCACTCCGCCCACATCGTCACGTCGCCTGACGGTGAACTAACTCCGATTTTTGCTGTCTGGCCTCTCTAGTACTAGGTCGGGCTAATTCAAATGAGCCCACCTTAATAACCAGTGAACACTGAATAGAGCTTTTGGCAAACGAACTTTTTCTTATTTATTGCCTTACTTGTGCTGGTACCATTGATGTAATGACTTTGGGAAGGTTCCAGTATTGAATTAAATTTATTAACTTACTAATATTATATCAATTTAGTATTAATTTGTGTTGTTTTTATATATTTGTTTATCCATTTAAATTATTTCTTTTTTTTTTCTCGTTTTCTTTAAGTACTTCTCAAAACTCATTTATTTAAATTGTTTTCTTATTTGTTTTTTGTTTTTTTTTTGTTTTTGTTTTTTAACAAATTAATTTGTTAGTTCTTTTTTTTATTATTCTTAAAGTAATTACCGCTGTATTTTTATTGCCAGACTAAATAATTTTGCAAAACAATGTAATTTTCTATTGTATTTCCTCTAATAAAACAAAACATTTTATTCAAAAGTCACGACTAAATAAATATTAATACAACCACCATTTTGGTTTTCTCAACAATTGAATTAGTATACGAGAAATACTCTTCTGAGTAAGGAGAGAGTTGAATTCTAAGTTATAGAGGAAATAAAGATGTTTAAAGGAAGGGTGGGCAGATTCCGTACTTGCCCGTCCTGAAGCTAATACATACATAAGATAGTTCGCGACGAAGAGGCGGGAAGCTAGGGGTTGGTTGGGGAAGGAGCATAGCACTCTTGTATAGATAGCATTGGGAAGGAGTAAAGATAACACGGTC
>NC_088362.1:54165519-54178019 GCF_034508935.2 Berghia stephanieae
ACTTTTAACAGGGCCATTTATTCCACTATAGTTTGGACATGCCTCATTTCAATTTCAATTGATCTTTATTTTGATTCTGTGAGAGACATTTCTCTCTCTCTCTCTCTCTCTCTCTCTCTCTCTCTCTCTTTCTCTCTCTCTCTCTCTCTCTCTCGCTCTCTCTCTCTCTCAATATTAAATTAAGAAATATTAAGGAGCAGGCACCGGTGTAAGATAAAGAACTGAACAAGCGTGTATGAAAGGTACCAGATAAAGCAAGTAAGAAAATACAAGAAAAAAAAACATCCCAAAAAATCAGTCGCCTGGTTTTTTTCTTGTTTTATTTTACTTTCTTGCTTTCTCTGGCACCTTTCATACACACTTGTTCAGTTCTTTATCTCTCTTGATATTGTTTTCTTTGATCCAGTTTTAAAAGTTCAGCAATCATGTGATTGGGAGTATTGTGGCTGGGCTCTTTTAGTGTCTAAAATGTGTTTAGTATTAAACCGATAAATGCTTCAGGGGCCGATACAGACAATGAATTGCATGATTATCTATCTTTATTCTCTCCTTAATGCTGGCATCAACATCAAATGGCCCAATAAAGATAAACGTCTATTAAAAAAAAACGCATCGCAACAGGAACAACTTTTCTTCAAATTTGCAATCAAAGAAGGATTAACGAATTATACACTGCACAAAGATAACTGAAAGAAAACAAGAGCACTGAGAGATTGAAGACATAGATAAGGAGCAGTCTTGGATATAAAAAAAGTCCAGTGTTTTTAAGTGATGTCATTGACCGGGATTTAAGGGGACAACGATCGCAAAACCCTATTCCCGCCGTTGTGTCCTTGGGTAAAGCACTTTGTTCGTATTACCCCAATCGACTCAAGTAGTCTGATCAAAAGTGATATAATAATATAGGAATTCTACGAAACTCACTCGCTCAATACGGTTTTAGGCTGAGGTAGATATTCCTGACTCTAAATTACTACAAGGAAGTCTAACAGCCCTTGTCATACTGTAAGAATGGAAATGCTGCTTGAGGAAGACGGGATACATCGTAGAGAGCATGGAACGTCGTGAATTCGTAGATTTATTTTCAAAATATTAAAAAAAAAATCTAGAGCTTTTATATAGCGCAATATCCATTAAAAGTGGTCAAAACGCTTTACAAAGGATCCCTGACCAACAACAACACGTAACATGTAGAACGAGATATGAGGTCTGTTAGGCAATAAATACAATTTTTCCGACAGAGACAACGCTGTTGTACTCACGGTATTCACGGTACTCATTCTATACGATGAGAGTACGATGAGAGAATGTGAGTAAAGAGTCTTTTCCAAGGACTCAACTATGCGCCGAGTGAGGCTCGAACCCAGGACCTTCCGATCCGAAAGCGAATGTCATACCACAAGACCGCATAGCCGCACAAAATTCACAATCTATAGCTGTACGGGCGGATGACTTAATCGAATAGTCCTTACTTCTTTTTTTAGCCTGTTCAAATCGCTTCTTTGAGAAAAAAAACTGGTCAATCCGTATCAAAACCAATAACAAAAATTAACTGTGTCAGCTGGACCGTGTGAATAAATATAAATGAATTTGCTGTTACCCTCATGAGCCCCCTTGAGAAGCAAGCATACGATATGGCAACGATAAATTAAATAACTGCTTTCGAGATCCAGACGAATGTGGCTTTTTTTTTTTTAAACCAATTCTTGCCGTGCTGTTAGAAAAATAAAACTCGTTATTAAAAATTTGGCCAGAAGTCTTTCGAAGTCCCAGGTTTGAGAGGTTTTTTTTTTTGACAAGATGAGGGTCATTTAAATCGATCGATATTTGAAGGACGAGTTTTCTGGCCAAAGTTTTAAATACGTGTTTTGCCAGAGTAGGGCGGTTAACTGGTGGTTTGTTTTTTGTTTTTTAATTGGGAATAACCAAGCTGATGCTATCATGCCAAAAATAATCCCTGTTTGCTATTTGTGATTCAAAGCCTTTTAAATGATAATTCTACAGGATGCTTTAGAAATCCTTCTGCCAACAAAAAGATCGTTTTTTGTTGTTTTAAAACAAAATCTTATGCATGTGACTTATCGCTACATCATTGATGATATGTCGGGCGGATGTGCCACATGTCAGAAAAGGCGATGAAACATTTTAAAGGATCAGAAAGGTGGAATTTTAGCTTTCCTCGTCGTAAGAAAGTATATCATTTTTACTAAATACAGCTAATAAGCCTAACCCGAGTGTGACATTTTGGCCATAAATTCAGTCATCAGCATCTAAACCACAACGACAAATTATTACCGGTTTGAAATGGTTAATCACACATTCCAAATATATCAAAAAAAAAAAAAAAAAAAAAAAAAAAAAAAAAAAAAATAATAATAATAATAATAATAATAATAATAATAATAATAATAATAATAATAATAATAATAATATAATAATAATAATAATAATAATAATAATAATAATAATAATAATAATAATAATAATAATAATATAATAATAATAATAATAATAATATAAAAACAAAACAATGATGATGATGATGATGATGATGATGATGATGATGATGATGATGATGATGATGATGATGATGATGATGATGATGATAATAATAATAATAATAAATGGCCCGTGTAAAGGACAAATTCAACTACGCAGCAACTCAAGTCATTCGCATTCCTTTTCCTTTCTTTCTTTTTTTTTTAATCAGCGCATGGATATAATGATAGCAATAATGTCACCTCCATTAAACACCCACGCCACCATAATTATTCCACAGGCTACTGAACAATAGACGTGTCAAATAGAACGAATATATAATTATTTTGCTGTGACAGGTGTTTGACTGAAGCCATCGTAAAGATATAGATAGTATGCAGATGACGTCACTCAGGCCTTTGTTATTGTTTTTGCCATCCGCGTTTGTGAGTTGTTTTCACTAAACTATATTAACCAGACTATAAACGTTCATGGTTACACAGAGTTTGTGTGTTGGTCCGTTATACTTCCGGATGGCAATGTTGTGAACTCCTTGGCCAAGCGCAATCTATCTATAGCCTGACACTGACCAAAAAATGACGTCAAAAGGCCAGTCTTTTGCCACAAAAGAAAACAAATCGTGAGTTGTATTCAATAGTTCAACCAATGAAATAACTTGATTCCTTGAGCTCTACTAACGACAACTCACTAGACGCTACACAAACCTAAAAGATGACGTCAAACTGCCGGTCCTAGAGGGTTCTAGTGTCAGGCTATATGTTAACAATGGTTACGATTTGACGGAGAATCTAAACTGATGACCAGAGTTTTTTGCAAGAGACGAGCGCCCTATATATTGAGTGACAAGCAATTACTACACAGAAATCGGAAGAAAAAAAAACTCCCTTTGAAAGGATACTAGTCTATCGCAAAGTGCTTTCCGCTAGGTCTAAAAGACCAGCTATCTAATTACTGTTGATTGCGGAGGAGGGACAAAGGGGGGGGGGGTTATTGCGTGGCCTTCGTAAACTGACACTGACCAACAAATGACGTCAAAAGACAAGTCTTTGGCCACAAAAGAAAACAAATCGTGAGTTGTATTCAACAGTTCAACCAATGGGATCACTTGTTTCCTTGACCACTACTAAATACAACTCACTAGACGGTCAACAACCTAAAAATGACGTCAAAATATGGGTCTCACAGGGTTTTAGCGTAGCCATCGTCAACTTATAGATTGTATGCAGATGACGTCACTCAGGTCTTTGTTATTGTTTTTGACATCCGCGTTTGTGAGTTGTTCTCACAAAACTGTATTAACCAGACTATAAAAGTTCATGGTTACACAGAGTTTGTGTGTTGGTCCGTTATACTTCCGGATGGCAATGTTGTGAACTCCTTGGCCAACCGCATTCTATCTATAGCCTGACACTTATGAATCACGGGAATTTATTATTTATTATTTATCATTATTAATATATTGTATTGTTTTCAGAGTATTTCCATTAAAATAATGAGCCCATCATAATTTGGGTTATCAGACCTGCAAATAAGTGCCCATCCCGCTTCATCAATAAAATGAGATATTGTCAATCTATTGTTTAAAAATGACAATATTATTCACTCTCAATTCAACACTTAAAATACGAAATTTAACAGTTTAAGAGAAATAACACTGTGGTAAGTCGTCTAAAATTATTTTATCCAAAATTTTTATTTCATTTTAAAACAGAATCATACGTTTAACATTATTTATTGAGAATGGATCATCATCATCATCATCCTCATCATCACGACCATCATCATCATCATCAGCAGCAAAAGCGGAGATTAAAGCAACAACAACAACAACGTCAGCATCAGGATTATCAACAGCGGCACAGCCAATAACCCCCCCCCCCCCCCCCCCCAAAGAATATCTTTAAATCAAACATTAAACAAATAAAAGTAATCACAAATTCAAAAAAAAAACAACAACAACAAAAAATAAACACCAAAGCCCACAACAATCTCACCACCATCACCACGACCTTGCCTCAACCCTTGACATTTGCCGGTCTTCCTGAGGATTGCGAAATAAATGGCAGGGCCAAAACAAACATACATAATATCCCCTAATTCACAACAAAAGCCGCCGACCGACCGCCCGTCCATCCGTCCAAACAGCCGGCAAAAAAATGGCTTCAGCCTTGTTTGTAACAATCACGATGATGAAAGTCAATACCGATTGGATCGCACTGGTGTACACTCTTGACAAAACACCGTATGTTTGATTTCCAAAAGCGTGTTTGTTTGTTTTGTTTCGATGTTTTTTCTGTTTGTTTGGTTGTTTTTGTTTTTTTTGTTTTTTAGTTTTTTTTGTTTTGTTTTTTTGTCGTTGTTCCGTTTTGCTGTGTGTGTGTTCCTTAATTTTTCAACGGAGCTGGAACCTAACAATAATTGCCTCTTGCTTGGGGCAATAAAGATACCTGATCATTATTACTATTATTATTTATTATTATTATTATTATTATTATTATTATTATTATTATTATTATTATTATTATTATTTATTATTATTATTATTATTATTATTATTATTATTATTATTATTATTATTATTATTATTAATATTATTATTATATATTATTATTTATTATATTATTATTATTATTATTTTTATTATTATTATTATTATTATTATTATTATTATTATTATTATTATTATTATTATTATTATTATTATTATTATTATTATTATTATTATTATTATTATTATTATTGATTACTATTATTCATTATTATCATTATTACTCACTTATCATATTTATCATTATCATTATCATATCACCTCATTATCATATATCATTATCATTATCATCATCCTCATTATCATCATATCACCAATATCATTACAATTAAACTTTGATATTCAAATTTTAATAGCGAGCGATTAGAGTCACATTCAAACTTGTCAGAAAGATTCGAACCTGAGACGTCAAAGAACTCTCAGCTTTGAGACGAATTGACATGTGGTGAGGTTTATTTTGATCCATCCATATTTGAAGTTTTGTAGCTAATTTTTGTTGTTGTTTTTTAATGTTTTAAAAAACGTTTTGTCGGTATACGCCAGTACAAATCAGCGGGCTATTTATATTAAAGGTTATATCGATCGATATTTTGAAGGACGAGTTTTCTGGCCAAATTTTCAAATATTATGTGTTTTTTCCCAGAGTACGACAGTATAACCTTTAATATAAATAGCCCACTGATATAGTATACAGACCTTGGGGTTTTTTTCGTCGTTAACCAGTTCACTGCCGGATTCTGGAGATATGGGTTCTCAAACAACATTGATTGTTTTCACTATGACAACGCGATTTTGAGTACATCCATCGAATTATATTGGATGTAACATATTATTCATAAGTTAAAGATTACAAGTTATACTTTTCTGAACAGTTTAAGTGACATCCTGAAAAATCATGCTTTTTTTATTTTTTATTTTTTTTTTTTTTTGCTTTGCTTTTTTTTTATAGAAAGGACGACGTAAATAACGGGAAATAACTCTTTGGAATCGTATATGATTTTTTTTTTAAATTTCAAATATTAGGTTAGAAAACTCGTCCTTCAAATATCGACCGATTTACATGACACCCATCTTGGCAACAAACTTTCAAAACTGGGACTTCTATATATTTGAAGGACGAATTTTCTGTCTTACCAGAATTGTTCGGCAGGAACTGTTTACCGGTAATGAAATCGTTTAAGTGATTATGGTTACCGGTAATGTAATCGTTTAAGCGATTATCACCCACACGGCATATTACTATAATTATGATGACATTTATTTGTTTTATCCTGATACCCGGATGATTCTCTGTCCTCAACTATGGTAATCTCCTGTTCTAAAGGGCACGCATTAAAATAATGAGATTTCCCACCACAATTAATTGACAGTTTAAGATGGCGCTCAGACACAACACTCGAATTTTTCCTTCAACAAAAAGCTGTTATCTAAAAATATTGTTAGGTTATTATCCAACTATGAACTGCCGTACTCTGGAAAGACTTCGAGAGGCCCCAGGTTTAAGCTTTTTTTGTTTTTGTTTTTGTTTTGTTTTTCGTTTTTTGTTTTTTGTTTTGTTTTTTTTTTTTTTGTTTTGCTTTTTTTGGGGGGTGGTTTGTTGTTTGTTTTTATTTTGTTTTGTTTGTTTTGTTTTTTTTTGGGGGGGGGGGTGTTTTGTTTTTTGTTAGGTTTTTTTTTTTTGGTTCGTTGGGTTTTTTTTTTATTTATTTTTTTTTTGTTTGTTTAAGTGTTTTTGGGTTTTTTGCCCAAGATGAGGGTCGTTTAACCGGTTGATTGCAAAAAAGGCCAAACATGTCACAAACTTTGAACTCTCCGGTTTCATTTTTAGCATATTATTACTATTACAAAATACCCATTCCAGGCGGTAGGTCCCATACATATCAGTATTCTCCCATTATTAATCTTGTTCGAACTGCGAACCATATTTTTCATCAAGATAGCGGAACGAGAGTTGGGAGTCAAGTTTCAGTAAGAGCTGAGTTGTATCGCATGCGCAGTTAATGAATACGTCAAGGTGAAGGCGTAATATTAATACACAAAAATGAATATCATAACAGCTTCAAAAAGAACAAAATACCAAACACTGCAGAAAGGACGCGCCAAATATTTCTCTGTCGTCTATCGGGTTTTTAACTAATGCATTTATGTTTTTATTGTTATTGGCTGAGGAAGAGTTTTAAGCCCGAAACGTTCTTTGTTTTGGGTATTTTATTCTTTTTCGAAGCTGTTTTATTCATTATTGTTCATTACTTTTTACAGTCCACGGCTAGTAGCAGCTGAGAATCACTTAATGCGCCTATGTGGTCTAGTGGTATGACACTCGCTTTCGGATCGGAATGTCCCTGGTTAGAGCATACTCGCATAATTGAGTCCTTGTAAAAAGGCTCTTTACTCGCACCGTACTCATATGTAAAATGAGTACCTGGCCGTGAACAGCGGTGTCCCTGTCGGGAAAAAAATTGTAATATCACCTAACAGATTTTATATTCATTTTTTTTTCAATATCGTCTTGTTCTACATGTTACGTGTTACTTTTGGTTTTGGACCCTTTGAGCACAGTTAGTGGATATTGCGCTATATAACAGCTCAAGCCCAAACTCAGGATGTACATTAATGTATAAAGTCAAAACCCGCGTGTTCAGGTGTTGTGCTGTGGTAAGGTGATAGACATACCCCTGTATTGTACCTCACCGTGTAGGTATTGGTATTATCTTAAGGTTATTAAAGGCATGCCATCTGTACACAATTAATTATTCTTAAAACAAGCACTGATTCAAAGTCTCTCTCTCTCTCTCTCTCTCTCTCTCTCTCTCTCTCTCTATATATATATATATATATATATATATATATATATATATATATATATATATATATATATATATATATATATATATATAAACTATATCTCTCTCTCGGTATATATATATATATATATATATATATATATATATATATATATATATATATATATATATATATATATATATTATATATATATATATATATATATATATATATATATATATATATATATATATATATATATTATATATATATATCATCCCATTCATACTCCCATCCCTATAATATGTCTATCTATCTATCTATCTATCTATCTATCTATCTATCTATCTATCTGTCTATCTGTCTGTATGTCTGTCTGCCTGCCTGCCTGCCTCTCTCTCTCTCTCTCTCTCTCTCTCTCTCTCTCTCTATCTATCTATCTATCTATCTATCTATCTATCTATCTGTCTGTCTACCTGTCTATCTATCTATCTGCCTGTCTACCACGCTGTCTATCTATCTGTCTGTCTGTCTGCCTGTCTATCTATCTGTCTGTCTGTCTGTCCGTCCGTCTGTCCCTCTGTCTGTCTGTCTGTCTGTCTGTCTGTCTGTCTGTCTGTCTATCTATCTATCTAACTACCTATCTATCTAACTACCTATCTATCTAACTACTTATCTATCTACCTTGCTATTTACATATCGGTCTATTTATCTATCTATCTATCAATATATCGATCTCTCTTTCTCCCTCATATTTTCTTTGCTGTCTCCCGTCATTCCTTCCATTTCCTGACCATATTTTCATGGACAAGCCAGTAAACTCGGGAGTAATTTTTTAAAAGCATTTTCCGCATCATGCATTAAGTAGTGAGCCAAAAATGGCATTAATTAGTGGCTATTAAACACATAAAATGTGAAACATAATATTCTTGCCAAATGTACTTTAATGCTAGGTCTGATTTAATCAATATGTTTATGGTCACAACATGAACTTTTACTCTATAGAAAATGTGGATTGAAAGGAAAATCTGAATGAATGCCTATTTTGCAGCAGTCTGAAGCAAAATTTAAAAAAAAGTATTTAGAATTTTGGCCAGAAAACTCGTCCTTCAAAAATCCTTCGATTAAAATGACCCCCATCGTGCCTAACACTCTCAAAGGATTTTGGGAGAGTTTTGGGAGAGGATTTGAGTTCTGGATAAGATGATGGTCATTTTAATCGATCGATATTGGAAGGACGAGCTTTCTGGCCAAAATTCTAAATACGTGTTTTTTTTTAATGTACGACAGTATTGTTTTAACACATATTACGGATTGTACTAAGCTTTTAGCTGAACAAAGTGGTTTGTATCAATTGTCAATAATATCATTGCTATCAAAGAAAATATCAAAACAATATATTTTATCATCACCATTAACACCATCATTATCATCATCATCATCATCATCATCATCATCATCATCATCATCATCATCATCATCATCACCATTGTAATCAGCAGCAGCAGCACCATATTCGATCATAATATAATACCAAGAACTGCATGCCCTCCTATTAATTGTGCGGCTATGTGGTCTAGTGATATGACACTCGCTTTCGGAGTGGAAGGTCCCGAGTTCGAGTCCTGCTCTGATGGCGCATAGTTCAGTCCTTGAAAAGACTCTTTACTCACCGTACTCAGGTGTAAAATGAGTAACTGGCCTTTAACAGCACAGTCTATGTCTGAAAAAAAATTAATATCGCCTAACAGGCGTCATGTCTCGTCCTACATGTTGGAGAGGGAGAGAGAGAGAGAGAGAGAGAGAGAGAGAGAGAGAGAGAGAGAGAGAGAGAGAGAGAGTTAGAAAAAATAATGTGGACTTCATTTGGGATCGAACTCTGTCCCTTTTACGTGTGAAGCGTACTCTGCAAACTCCATGGAATTACGAATTTTTACCTTAGTTAAACGCTTTGGGCACGTTTAGTGGATACTGCTCTCTATAAATGTTTAATTATCTATAGCAGATAGACACAAAACTTACCCTCTACCAGTACGTCAGCCTTGGATAGCGGGAGCTCATAATCCCCTGTGGGCACCTCTTCTATGGCGGACCGGTACAGGATCTTGGGTTCAAAGAACAGGCATGGGTTTGGATCACGGATACAGGCTAGGAGAAGTCCTTTGGCTTGGATGGGTCCTCGAGGAATGACCACCTGATTCAGAATAGAAGGAATGAAATTGACGTCACTCAGCTCTTTGTTATCGTTTTTTTTTTAAGCCAGCCATTATTATGAGTAGTTCTCACTGAATTGTATTAGGGCCAACCCACACCCGGTGCTGCCATCCTCTGCCGTCTTCCGGATAAAGAAGTCGGGCACGGACAAAATACTAAGAACAAAGAGAAGAGCCGCTAGACCTTCCCATACCAAGCACCCGACGTCCTCTGTCGTTTGTTTTTACGATTTGCTATAGCGTCAAGCGAATAATAGAAATTGCTTGCTACCCTTTTGATTAGAAGTTCACCGCGAGGTACTTTCCGATAGATCTAACTGCTTGGTGGACAGTATGCGTGTGTCTATGTGTGTGTGTGTGTGTGTGTGTGTGTGTGTGTGTGCATGTGCGTGAGTGCGAGGGGGGGGGGGATGGAGAGAGAGAGAGAGAGAGAGAGAGAGAGAGAGAGAGAGTTAGAAAAAAAATGTGGACTTCACTCGGAATCAAACTCTGTCCCATTTACGTGTGAAGCGTGTAGGACTCTGCAAACTCCATAGAATTACGAATGTTTACAATTTCAAGTCGGCAGGTCTGCTTTACCCCTTCATCAAATGGTATCGCCCTTGTATCATAGAAAATGATAAATATCTATCTCGCTTCTCCTTAACCGGTGCCTTTGCACAACCAACCAATGCTTTCATCGTTTTAAAATAATCAACTCACCAGTACCGAACAAGGTGAGCCGCAATTTATTATTTTTTTTAAGCGGGCATCTCTTAATTAAAACAAAAATTACGCCCTTTTGCAACGGCACCATTAGATCCCGTCGATTAGGCATTCCATGAAAGAAGATAGATAATCTATCAAACAGGATGCCTGATGTCAACTGGAATCACCCATATTGTCCAAAGTGAGCAAATTGGTGGTTAATAAACTTGCCAAAGAAAAAAAACGAAAGTGCCTGAAGCGGGGCTCGAACTCGGGACCTTCCTCCGAATGACAGTGCAATGCCTTTACCACTCGGCCACTCACCCCCCCCCCCCCCCCCCCCCCCCCCTTAAACCTCACGTCTTAGCCAGGGCATCTCTGTGAAGCAAAATATTTGGTTTTGTTGTTTTTTTAATTTGCTGGTTACAGGTAATTATTTTTCACTGTACAAAATGATTCTCCCTTTCACTATCGATACAAAATGAAAAAAATAAAAACAATTCGGGGCAATCAAAACTAAATGTCATGCAAAGAAAGCTAATCTGATATTGGCGTGAGGAAGAAATCTGCTGCGCTCTGCCGTTTCAGATCCAAGGTCATCATGCAGATAGATACGATCAGCAATCAGCAGCATCATGTCACATTGAACGTACTTAGAACTGAAGATTATTTATACATTTTATTAATAATTATATTATTATATTATTATTATTATTATTATTATATTATTATTATTATATTATTAAATTATTATTATTATTATATTATTATTATTATTATATAATTATCATATATTATTATTATATTATTATATTATATTATAGTAGTTTAGTAGTAGTAGTAGTAGTAGTAGTAGTAGTAGTGTAGTAGTAGTAGTAGTAGTAGTAGTAGAGTAGTAGTAGTAGTAGTAGTAGTAGTAGTAGTAGTAGTAGTAGTAGTAGTAGTAGTAGTATAGTAGTAGTAGTAGTAGTGTAGTAGTAGTAGTAGTAGTAGTAGTAGTGTAGTAGAGTAGTAGTAGTAGTAGTAGTAGTAGTAGAGTAGTGTAGTAAGTAGTAGTAGTAGAGTAGTAGTAGTAGAGTAGTAGTAGTAGAGTAGTGTAGTAGTAGAGTAGTGTAGTGTAGTAGTAGTAAGTAGTATGTAGTAGTAGTAGTAGTAGTAGTAGTAGGTAGTAGTAGTAGTAGTAGTAGTAGTAGTAGTAGTAGTAGTAGTAGTAGTAGTAGTAGTAGTAGTAGTAGTAGTAGTAGTAGTAGTAGAGTAGTATTGAAGTTACGCATTAGGAAAAACTTCGATGTCAACCCAACTGGAAAATTTGTATCGGGTCAAAAAGTGATAGAGCCGAATGACCGGCCGGCCCGGTGGCAAAGGATTGGATGGATAGAGGTGGGCTATGTGGGAGAATGATGTCGCTGTAATGGTTATTGTTATTTAATAGCTGGTTCGCGCCTATTTATGACCAAAGTAATGGTTATCCAGTTGACGGCTATACTGTGGAAAAGATACTATTTAAAAATTTGGCCAGAAAACTCGTCATTCAAATATCGATCGATTTAAATAACCCTCATTCTGTCAAATACTCTCAAACCTGGGATTCCTCGAAGACTTCGCGAGGTCCAATGGTAGTTTTGTGTGTGTGTATGTGTGTGTTTTTTTTCCAAAATAAGTCGATCGATATCGAAGGACAAATTTTCTGGCCACATTTTTAAATACGTGTCTTTCCAGAGTACGGCAGTTAGCTGGTTATACAAGGAGATAAAATTGATCGGGATTGG
>NC_088362.1:54188019-54190079 GCF_034508935.2 Berghia stephanieae
GTCCGAAAAAATTGCAATATCGTCCAACAGGTGTCATGTCTCGTTCTACATGTTAAGTGTTTTCTGTTGGCTAGGGACCCCTTGTAAAGCGCTTTAAGCACGTTAAGTGGATATTGCGCTATATAAAAGCTAAAGGTTTTTTGATAATTGAGTTTGACTGATCCTTCGACTCAACCGAGGACTTCGACCAATAAAACTGCCATATATATACAAAATACAATTTTCCATTTTTGCCAACCAAAACAAAAGATAAAAATACAAAACAAAAAACAAAACAAACAAAAACACAAACGAAAAAAAAACAATCTCAAATATCGATGGATTAAGATTGTCCAGCACCAAACAAAAATATTTCTTAAACCCGATGCTTCAAAGAAGTTAACGGTATGAGACTTTTTTTTTTTTTTTTACGAGTCATCATAATCCAGAAGGATGAGTGGAGCAGGCACCTATGTTGAAAAATAACAAGAAATAAAGTGAGTAGAAAAGTGCCAGAAGACAATAGAGATTTTTCTTCAAAAAGTTTCGCGGCGATGGGGCTCGAACCCGAGAGCTTACCGGTACGAAAACTCCGTCTGGTCGGGAGAGGGTAGCTCTACTGTCGAAGTCATCCGCCACATTTCTACCCACATCATTTCTTATTATGATCAGTCATAGGAATCGATCAATATTTTAACTCACTCAATCCTAGAAATTTTTGCTACAATTCAAAATTGGAATTTCTTTTAAATATTAAAAATGAGCATGTGCATATATAGTTTTATTCAACTTCCATTAAACATGTAAAAATTAAGAACATTAGCTTTGATACAACGCCTATAATTTGTTTCAGAAAAATGTAATGGGGTTAAAGTAACCCGGGTAAGCTACGGATATAGTCGGTGTTAGGGTGGAGTGATTTAAGTGAGGGTTTTCTAGCCAAAATGTGTTTTCTCAATGAATGTTCAGTTTGCGAAGCCGTGAGCAACAGTAGTGGCTACCCAGCAACTCAAAGACACCCACGCATGAATCTGAGGACAATCCATTAAAGGGGCTCAAAAGCGCCCACCACCACCACCTACACCCCCCCCCCCCCCCCCCCCCCCCCCCCCCACCCACCAATCCCTCTCCTCCACTCCCACAACTCCCAGACTCGTACACCAATTATTCTGAATTGTCTCGTTCTAAATATATATCCTCTCGAGGGCTATTAATAGATTTAGCCCGCAAGAAATCGAAAAACGGGGCACTTCAATTCAACTCGACGTCTTTATTATCGTTCTGTCTTTCCGCCCACGCAGCTAGCTATCCAATAAAATTATCAATTTTATTTTAAACAACTTTTTTAAAATGTTAAATACATTTCATCAGTTAACTGCCGTAATCTGGAAAGACACGAATTTAAAAAATTGGCCAGAAAACTCGTCCTTCACATGTCGATCGATTGTAATGACCCCCATCTTAGCAAAAATGCTAAAACCTGGGACCTCCCAGGTTTGAGAGTTTTGACAAGATGGGGATCCTTTGGTCCTTTAAATTGATCGATATATGAAGGACGATTTTTCTGGCAATATTTTTAAATACGTGCTGAGTCCCAGGTTTGAGAGTTTTTGGCAAAATGAGGGTCATTTTAATCGGTCGATATTTGAAGGACGAGTTTTCTGACCAAATTTTCAAATACGCGTATTTCTAGAGTACAGCAATTAATTGGTTAATTGTATTTAGTAAAATCGATGGTAATATTTGTTAACATTCGCCAACTGATAGCCTATGTCTGGGTAGGGGGGGGGGGGGGGGGGGGGGGGGGGATAAGACAATGTAATGGAATGGATATTATCTTGTTTGTTCAAAATGCAATCAATAATTGGACGAAAATAACGAGGTAACGTAGGAGAGAGAGAAAAGGTGGGAAGGGGGAGGATTTGCTTTTGATGTTCGGATTTAAAAATATAAAAAAGTATGCGTGGGCTAAAATGTAAAAGACAACATCACAACGGGGGGGGGGGAGGGCGGTAGAGAGAGAGAGAGAGGAGAGAGAGAGAGAGAGGAGAGAGAGAGAGAGAGAAGAGAGAGAGAGAGAG
>NC_088362.1:54190179-54206083 GCF_034508935.2 Berghia stephanieae
AGAAATTTGTTTAGAAAATTAATATTGTCATAAACTTATTTATTTAATCATTTATTTGTTTAATTTGAAAGAAAACAATACATATCTTCTTTGTAAATAAGTACATTCACACGCGAAAAGACGTATAATACATTATACACTGTATATATTAGAAATTATTTTAACTTGTGCTATGTATTTTTCGATAAAGAGTAGGAAGAACAAAACAGCGGCCATTGTGTCCGTTCGACTTCAACTTTGTAAACAAAGCAGATGTTGCAGCTGCATTATGCTACAAAAGAGTGATCGATTTCCGGCTGTTTCGGAAAGGTGTCGCTACCCTCGAAGTGTCCCTGTGTTGAGTAATGTTATCGCCGATTGGACTGATAACAAGCCGGCTGATTCGGCTGATAACCTGTTAATGGCTGTACTCTGGAAATACACGGATTAAAAAAAATTAGCCAGAAAACTCGTCAATCAGATATCGATCGATTTAAATGACCCTCATCTTGACAAAAAAACACTCATACCTATGACTTCGCGAAGTCCCTGGTTTGAGATGTTTGCCAAGATGAGGTCATTTAAATCGATCGATATTTGGAGGACGAGTTTTCTGGCTAAATTGTTTAATCTGCGTCTTTCCAGAGCACGGCAGTTAGGTTAAAGCACAAGATGAGGCGTCGAGTGTGATTGTGTCCGATTACTAACGTTTTATCATTCACGATATGGCGAACAAAAATCGGCACCTAAAGAATAATGGGTTTCCAAACATTCGAAGACTCCAAATGCAAGCTTAATTGATTCTCTCTCTCTCTCTCTCGCTCCTCTCTCTCTCTCTCTCCTCTCTCTCCTCTCTCTCTTCTCTCTCTCTCTCTCCCCTCTCTCTTTAACTCATGTCTTGCCTTGTCATGTCATTAAGTCGCAAATCCATGCATGAAAGATAATCGCGACTTTGAGTATGGTGAGAACAAATTATGAACGTGCCTATCTTTTATTTTGATTTTATCGATTTCTCTGTCAATTTGGTCATTAATTTGTAAAAATATTTCGGGCAGAGAATTCCATAATATTCGGATTGTTCTTGGAAAAAAAAACCCGAGTTGAGATGAGCATTAACTCGTGACTGTGGGAGCTGGTATGAGTGCTGTTTTCTTTTATTTGGGATCAATCTATCAATTGGAATCGTCAGTCCATTACGGGCCTTAAAGAGGACTTTGGCTTTTTGTATAGTGCATCTTTCATGTAATGGCGACCAGTTTAGGCTCTTGCTCAGCTCACTGATGCTTGCACTCCACCTGTAGTTGTTACAAACAAACCTACATGCTCTGATTTGAATTTTCTCGAGCTGTTCTATCTGCTGTTTACTCTTGGGTCCCAAACACATGCACTATATCCTCTATCTATACTCTCACCTACAAATAACACCCAACAAACACACTTTTAATTTTCACATTCTTTATATTCCATATTCAATTTATATTTCACTCTTTTCTCACCCCCCCCCCCTTCTCCCTTCGCTCTCTCACCTTCAGAGCCGCCGCGCGCAGGGCCCCATGGAACCGCAATTTGTGCCGGTTTTCGTAGCGTCTTCACAGTTTTCGGAATATCCAACATCACAATAGGTAATTTTGTTTAACGTGTCTCATGAGTATGTTTACAACTTTCATAAACAAAGCAGCGTGTTTACATTTATTAAGAAATATCCAATCGTTGGAGAACAAAAGATCGTGCAATGGGAGCGATCTTTATTCAAGTTTTCGTCCAACCTAGTCATTGATCACATGATTTGTTGCTATCCAACGATTGGATATTTCTTAAGAATTGCAAACACGCTGCTTTGTTTACGAAAATTTTAAACATACCCATGTGTCAAGTTGAACAAAATGACCTTCGTAATGTTAGATATTTCAAAAGCAGTGAACACTTTCCACTATGTGGGTCACGCAGAGCACATTTTGCACTTTGACCAATGACCTCGAGCACATGGAAAACTAATATTAATGACTCGGTTGAACCAGATTCTGAATAGATCACTCCCATTTTGACCAACAGGAATCTCACAAAAACTCTATTAAAAAAATGTTAAAAAAAGATTATCCCCCCAAAAGCGCGACGTAGTTGCCTATTACGTTTTGTATGTCTTTCACTCAAGAGAAAGCAGGGCTTTTCCAAGGAGAATTTACAGACGCGATGGCAATGAGAGCTCCTCGATCGAGGCGCGCTAAGCCATCATTTTCTTTGGCCGGAACAGAGCCATTAAGTGGATAGCCAGAAGTACCCTGATCTAGCTTTGCTGTGCCTGGTAATACAATCAGTCTGCCCCCCCCCCCCCCCAACACCCACCCAATCTTTCTCGATGGCTACTAGTGAGAAGATTTAATGTTATCCAGAAAAGGCAATTATTTTTTTTTTCGAATGCCCACGATATTTTTAAAAAATTGATAAATAAAGTAGTCATTTAGAGTAGAGCCACCAGGTCCATGGAGCCGGAGTTTATCCGGGTTTCTGTAGCATGATACAGACAATAGCAATTGCTTGCTACCCTTTGGATAGGACTCTAGTCTATCGCAAACTACTTTCCGCCAGACCCAGCTACCCAATCATTGCTGGATGGACAGAGAGAGAGAGAGAGAGAGAGAGAGAGAGAGAGAGAGAGAGAGAGAGAGAGAGAGAGAGGGAGGGGGGGGGGGCAGAAAAATTCTCGACAGCACCCGGGGTCGATCTCGGTCCCTTTATTTGTGAAGCGAGTTCTCTACCAACTGAGATATTGGGACCCCCGATGATAATATAAACAAAGCAATAATTCGTTCAAACGCCTTGTTTACTTTGGCAGAGAGAGAGAGAGAGAGAGAGAGAGAGAGAGAGAGAGAGAGAGAGAGAGAGAGAGAGAGAGAGAGAGAGAGAGAGAGAGAGAGAGAGAGGGAGGGGGGGGGGGGGCAGAAAAATTCTCGACCGCACCCGGGGTCGATCTCGGTCCCTTTATTTGTGAAGCGAGTTCTCTACCAACTGAGATATTGGGACCCCCGACGATAATATAAACAAAGCAATAATTCGTTCAAACGCCTTGTTTACTTTGGCAGAGAGAGAGAGAGAGAGAGAGAGAGAGAGAGAGAGAGAGAGAGAGAGAGAGAGAGAGAGAGAGAGAGAGAGAGACAAAGCAGATAGAAAAAGACGTCTGAGGTTCGATCCCCTGGCGAAACAGGCTTATTTTTTGGGGATGTTGAAAAAAAAGTTTCTTGTGTTTTTATCTCTCTGCTTTATTTGGCAGTTATATTTCATACACACTTTCTCCCCAGGGTGGGTTCCTGACATCCCATAGTGGGCAGGGAGGTACTTACTGTGTCTTCTACCCCCTGTATCTGTTTTCCAACATGCTTCGTCTTTGTCTTGGAATGAGATTTCTTGGTTTTGTCCTGGTCCTGGCTGGATACTCTGGCTGAGAGGGAAACAGTCAAATGTATAGTTAGTTTTAGGAGATTGAGTCATATCTCTGTTATGCACTATATTATGTTTTGTTCACGTATTATATAATATGATTTGTAAACATTTGAGTGTATTCTTCTTAGTGGGGACCTGTACTTGTGTCTCTTGAGATATTTAAGAGATCTCAAAATCAAACTAAGTACTTTGATGATGTGCTCTTGGAATCTACATCTGTTCCTATTTGAACAAATTCCACTTTGTCTTACCTTTTTGTGGGTGCTTTAATTGTAATTCTAGAACTTTTTACTATCCCATTTTCGTCCTTTTTACTGGCGCTGATATGACCTTAATGTGTGTCACGTCTATGTGGGAGGGTGGCAAGTAGGAGTAGACAGATAGAAGTCAGATAGTTTCCCCATAGACTAGTTTTCTGGTGCCACTTTTATTTTTCCCTGTTATAGTCGGGGAAAAAAGCTCCAGACAACTTGACTGATAGCAAGAGAATGTTTTAGGAAATAGGTAATAGAAGTAGTGGTAGATTATTGGCACGTTATATAGTGATAGTTGGTTCAGAAGGTAAGTATTAATCCCCGTTCAAGAAGAAGTACTTAAATATAAATCAACAGAATTGCCTCATAGAATAACAAGTTAACATATAATTAGCCAAATAATAATAGTGCTGGTTTTAATTAATTAAATTTAGGCTATGGCTATTTAGTTTTCATCCCGTATCACAAACTATTCATTTTTCTTCGTAAATGGGCTTAGCTTTAGAGGTGACTGGTGGCAGCGCTAAAGTTTCTTCTGTTTCATGGGACAGGCCGTTTCATTCCAGAAGTTTCAGTGTATCGCTTGTAAGATTCCACTCTGTATCACTTGTAGCCAAACAACCGGTTGCTTGTTCACCCGATGCAGGTTTGAGCAGTAACCTGATACGTGTTGGGTCATTAACCGATGCAGATTTGGTTAGTAACCGATCTGTGAAAATACCGGAGCAATTCTTTGACTAGATTGCAACATTTTAATATTCCTATGAATAGTGGGGTTGTGAGTTATTTCAATTAACACTCTTGACATCTCCACTGATTTTAAGATGTGTTAGTAATTTAATTAACGGAACACATGAAAGTAGTGGGATGGGGAAAGATAATAATATGTATCAATGAGAACATAATAATCAATGCATATAGATACTAATTAAATACTAAATTTCTTGCGCACCGCAGAGGATCGTGATTCGTGGAGACAGTTGACCGGCAACGTGCTCAAGAGCGCAAGCCACGATGGATGATGATAAATACTAAATAGAACTATCGTGTATTCGCGATAGCACATTAGTAAATGTAATTCGTGTAAGGTAATTCTTTCATTTGGAAGGCGTACACATACATGAAATAATATATACATCTATAAATATATAGATAAATATAGCGAATGAATGTCTTATAATAACACGACTTATCAATTACTGTTAATAACATGACTTATTGTTTTCTGTTATTTTATGTTGTGTCTACTTACGGTCAGGTGAAACACAATATTAATTATTACTCCTACACCCACGTTTAATTGGGATTAATTAATTTTAACACAATGCATGTCTATCACCCACCCTCATTCACACGTGTTTCTCGCTATAAAGAATTTTGAATTCCTATGGAAGCAGTGTGCTCTAAACAGATTAAATGGGAGAGAGCGATATTGATCACAGTTGTAGTTTATATGTGTTTCTCTCGGGAGTTGGAGAATCACAAGGAACCAACAATATTCCAGGATTTGGGCTTGCCTGGTTTACTATTGTTTGTTTTCTTTAGACAAATCGAGTTCTGTGTGTCATAACTGTTAGCGTCTGTAATCTGGTGAATTCCCAAATAGGTCAGTTATGTGCCCGTTACAATGACAGTGCAACACATGGCCCATCTCGCCTAGCACCTTGGTGAGAATTGAAGCAGTTTCAATGCGGTGTCAACTCCGTGTCTATAACACATGCCCTTTTTTAATTGTGCCTAGGGCGATAACGATTAACACATGGCGACGGTGTGATAGTAAGTATTGAGAATATGTATTGATTTATTTACAATCCTGGGAACGTTGAGGGTGATTGAAATATATCACTACAAGTGTTGCCAGCGCCTTACAAACAAAACAAAACACTTTTTCCAAAGCGCAATTTGTTTTCTTGTAATGTAATTTTGCTCAATGAAGCTATTCATATATTCGTTGCTTAACCCATACGTTTTCTAAAATAAATTTTTAAACCCCCCCCCCCCCAAAAAAAAAAACAAACCCCCCCCCAACAATTTCCCTTTATTCATCCCCAAGGGGACATATTTGCCTTTAGGGACTATTCAAAGGGAAGACTGGAATAACCCAGCCGCAATGCAGCGCCGTAAAGTGAACTAGGGCGAGGTGACTTGCTCAAGACCAAACACCGAGGCGGGTAGTCGAACTCGGTACCTTTTGAGTATGAAGAAAAGACGGTACCGCACCGCTGAGCCTCTCTCTCTCTCTCTCTCTCTCTCTCTCTCTCTCTCTCTCTCTCTCTCTCTCTCTCTCTCTCTACCGCCCCTCCCCCCCCCCTGTTGTGATGTTGTCATTTTACATTTAGCCCACGCATACTTTTTTATATTTTTAAATCCGAACATCAAAAGCCAAATCCTCCCCCTTCCCACCCTTTTCTCTCTCTCCTACGTTACCTCGTTATTTTCGTCCAATTATTGATTGCATTTGAATCAAACAAGATAATATCCATTCCATTACATTGTCTTATCCCCCCCCCCCCCCCCCCCCTACCCAGACATAGGCTATCAGTTGGCGAATGTTAACAAATATTACCATCGATTTTACTAAATACAATTAACCAATTAATTGCTGTACTCTAGAAATACGCGTATTTGAAAATTTGGTCAGAAAACTCGTCCTTCAAATATCGACCGATTAAAATGACCCTCATTTTGCCAAAAACTCTCAAACCTGGGACTCAGCACGTATTTAAAAATATTGCCAGAAAAATCGTCCTTCATATATCGATCAATTTAAAGGACCAAAGGATCCCCATCTTGTCAAAACTCTCAAACCTGGGAGGTCCCAGGTTTTAGCATTTTTGCTAAGATGGGGGTCATTACAATCGATCGACATGTGAAGGACGAGTTTTCTGGCCAATTTTTTAAATTCGTGTCTTTCCAGATTACGGCAGTTAACTGATGAAATGTATTTAACATTTTAAAAAAAGTTGTTTAAAATAAAATTGATAATTTTATTGGATAGCTAGCTGCGTGGGCGGAAAGACAGAACGATAATAAAAGACGTCGAGTTGAATTGAAGTGCCCCGTTTTTCGATTTCTTGCGGGCTAAATCTATTAATAGCCCTCGAGAGGATATATATTTAGAACGAGACAATTCAGAATAATTGGTGTACGAGTCTGGGAGTTGTGGGAGTGGAGGAGAGGATTGGTGGGTGGGGGGGGGGGGGGGGGTGTAGGTGGTGGTGGTGGGCGCTTTTGAGCCCCTTTAATGGATTGTCCTCAGATTCATGCGTGGGTGTCTTTGAGTTGCTGGGTAGCCACTACTGTTGCTCACGGCTTCGCAAACTGAACATTCATTGAGAAAACACATTTTGGCTAGAAAACCCTCACTTAAATCACTCCACCCTAACACCGACTATATCCGTAGCTTACCCGGGTTACTTTAACCCCATTACATTTTTCTGAAACAAATTATAGGCGTTGTATCAAAGCTAATGTTCTTAATTTTTACATGTTTAATGGAAGTTGAATAAAACTATATATGCACATGCTCATTTTAATATTTAAAAGAAATTCCAATTTTGAATTGTAGCAAAAATTTCTAGGATTGAGTGAGTTAAAATATTGATCGATTCCTATGACTGATCATAATAAGAAATGATGTGGGTAGAAATGTGGCGGATGACTTCGACAGTAGAGCTACCCTCTCCCGACCAGACGGAGTTTTCGTACCGGTAAGCTCTCGGGTTCGAGCCCCCATCGCCGCGAAACTTTTTGAAGAAAAATCTCTATTGTCTTCTGGCACTTTTCTACTCACTTTATTTCTTGTTATTTTTCAACATAGGTGCCTGCTCCACTCATCCTTCTGGATTATGATGACTCGTAAAAAAAAAAAAAAAGAAGTCTCATACCGTTAACTTCTTTGAAGCATCGGGTTTAAGAAATATTTTTGTTTGGTGCTGGACAAATCTTAATCCATCGATATTTGAGATATGTTTTTTTTCGTTTGTGTTTTTGTTTGTTTTGTTTTTGTTTTGTATTTTTATCTTTTGTTTTGGTTGGCAAAAATGGAAAATTGTATTTTGTATATATATGGCAGTTTTATTGGTCGAAGTCCTCGGTTGAGTCGAAGGATCAGTCAAACTCAATTATCAAAAAACCTTTAGCTTTTATATAGCGCAATATCCACTTAACGTGCTTAAAGCGCTTTACAAGGGGTCCCTAGCCAACAGCAACACTTAACATGTAGAACGAGACATGACACCTGTTGGACGATATTGCAATTTTTTCGGACAGAGACAATGCTGTTAACGACCAGGTATTCATTTTACACCTGAGTACAGTGAGAGAATGTTAGTAAAGAGTCTTTTCCAAGGACTCAACAATGCGCCGAGCGAGGCCCGAACCCAGGACCTTTCGATCCGAAAGCTAGTGTCGTACCACAAGACCACATAGCCATGATATATATATATATATATATATATATATATATATATATATATAAAATATATATATATAGAGAGAGAGAGAGAGAGAGAGAGAGAGAGAGAGAGAGGAGTGTATATGTGTCTTATTTTCTCCTCATCTTTTCTTTTCTCTATCTTACTCCTCTTTTCTTCTCTGTCCACGGTATTAGTTTAAAATAGTTTGGAGAACGGCTATAATTTGAATCTGAATGATTAGTAATCATTACTACAGACCAATTGAATAACGTAGCTTGCATAATGCATGAGGTTTAGCATATTATGTTTCGTTTCGTTATGTCGTCATACATACGTATCAGTTTTACGACTTCCGTAAGTTCTGAGCCTACTGTGCCCTCAACCTTTTCTTGTGGACAGGCAATGTCAGATCTTGCTGCCTCTTTTGTCCTTATATATATAAGGTGTGGGGTGACACTGTTACGGGTTGTTATATAAAGGGGTTCAAGATAACCGCGTTGTCAAAAGTCAGCAAACAAATGCGACCCGGAACATAGATAGAAGGACCAACAGATAACAGGGTTTACTATTTAATATGTCCTTTTTCGACTTCGCAAGTCCAAGGTTGAGAGTTTTTGCCAAAGTTATTTGAATCTGTCGATATTGAAGGTCGAGTTTTCTGTCCAAAATTACGACGACTATTATTATTATTATTATTATTATTATTATTATTATTATTATTATTATATTATTATTATTATTATTATATTATTATTATTATTATTGTTATTATTATTATTATTATTATTATTATTATTATTATTATTATTATTAATTATTATTATTATTATTAATTATTATTATTATTATCGTCGTTCGTCATATCATCATCATATTATCATTATTATCAACATTATTATTATTATTATTATTATTATTATTATTATTATTATTATTATTATTATTATTATTATTATTATTATTATTATTATTATTATTATTATTATCGACATCATCGTCGTCGTCATCATCATCATTAATAAACCTACTCACAGCGAGCGAGCATAGGAAAAGCTAGAACCGCGAGGAAACACGAGATGGACAGCTATAAATAGAACGGAAACAGATGCCATCATTAAATGGACGAAAAAAGAGATCTTTCTTTGATGACAAGATGAGAGGAAAAGAAAATTACAACCCTCCCCGCCCCCCCCCCCCCCCCCTTTTCCGTTCCCCCACCCACATCGTCTTCACTCCTCGCCCACTCCAACCTTTTTTCTTCTTCTTTTTTTACCGTGTTATCTTAGAATAAAACAAACACAATCATATTCACTATTTCAATCGGATCTTCTTCTCTAAAGGGACATCGCAAAGGGACAGGTCGTCTTTCACAAAGACAAAATTACTTGTTGAACAAGTTAACTGCCGTACTGTTGACAGACGTGGAATTTAAAAATTTGGCCAGAAACCTTGTCCTTCAAATAAATTCGACTTAAATGACCCTCATCTTGGCAAAAGCTCTCAAACCTTGTACATTTCGCGAGGTCCCAGGTTTGAGAGTTTTTTTGCCAAGATGAGAGTCGTTTAAATCAATCGATATTTGAAGGACGAGTTTTCTGGTCAAATTTTTAAATACGTGTTTGTTTTTTTTCCAGAGTACGCTCGGCAATTATTAACTGGTTACAAAACAAATTACAATGAGACAGGCAGTGAAATTACGATATCAAATTCATTCATAACCCAACTTGGGGTGTTTGGGAAAAAATATAAACATATTAATATTTATAACTATAAATTATTATTATGTATCACTATGAGGGCGGAAATCGGAGAAATGCTTTTAGAACCATGAGTTTAATCCGATCAATATAGGGACACACACAAATGGAAACATTGCCGTAATACTCTGGACAGAAACAAAACAAAACAAAACAAAACAATATGTATTTAAAATTTTGGACAGAAAACTCAACCTTCAAATATCAATCGATTAATAATAATAATAATAATAATAATAATAATAATAATAATAATAATAATAATATAATAATAATAATAATAATAATAATAATAATGATAATAATAATAATAAGGATGATGATGGTGATGATGATGATGATGATGATGATGATGATGATGATGATGATGATGATGATAATAATAATAGTAATAATAATGATGATGATGATGGTGGTGGTGGTGATACAGGACATCAATTCAAATTGAGATAGACAAGAGTGTACTGTGGGCGCTTTGACGTGTATGTGTGTCTGTGTGTGTGTGTGAGTGTGTGTGTGTGTGTGTGTGTGTGTGTGTGAGCACATCCAATTTTGGGAAACGAGTAAGTTTGTCCATGAAGGCAAGCCTTAAGTTGGATGATATACTCAACCGCATTCCACTCGCTTTCGCCTTAAGCCTCTTTATTCTTTGATAAACATAAAATGAAATAAAATAGACTAACAGAACAAAACTATTATTCACATCTGCACGTTTTCGTTTTATATTTGGTTATTAGGGAAGAACCGTGCGATGTCAGAAAACTGGTTCCTATTTCATTTGAAGTGTAAAACCACTCTTCTGGGGACTGAATACATAGCTTGAGGTATTCATCTTCTGATGTCAGAGTGATGGCATCTTATTTTCTAGTCTAAATATGTGCTGGTCATTCAGTAAAGACCATCCATCCTCGCTCTTTTACACTCCGCGATTCTTTTTATATGACTATATTATATCCTGCTACTAAAATAGTTAATCCATCGTATGATTCGATATGTAACCTATTCACTATTAATTTGTTCTCCGAAAGACTGATTACATACACACTTCAAAGGATTTAGGAACCAGAAAAGCAAGTGTGATGTCACGACTTCTTCCCTATTAGAAACTTAACAATCTTAGCTTCTATTTTGCATAAATTTAAACTTTGATATCTTGGGATGTTATCTTTTTCAATTAAAAAAAAACAAAACAAAACCAAAAAATAAACAACAAAAAAAAAAAAACCCCAATCAAACAAATAAAAAGGCCAAAACAAAAACAAAAAAACAAAACAAAAACAGACAAACAAACAAGGAAAAAAAAACCAAAAAAAAAACAAAAAACAAAAAAAACAAAAACAAAACAACAGTTAAATCATCACAGACGCCTTCGAATCGGAAATTCCTGGGTTCGCATTTTTGAGTATTTGGAAAAGCTTCTTTATTTTCATTCTCTCACCCTACTCGGATATAAAATGAGTACCTTGCCGTTAACAGCGTTGTCTCTGTCGGGAAAAAAACAAATAGTAATATCGCCCAACAGGTGTCATGTCTCGTCCGATATGTTAAATGTTGCTGTTGCCTGGCGACCCCTTGTAACGCACCGCGCGCAACGTTTAGTGGATATGTTACTCTATATTATAAAGGCTCACTTTATGATTTATTTATGCCCCTTGTTATGTTATAAGGTGTTAGCCTCATCTTTTTACAATCTTTTATCATGGACACCTCATAAACGGCAAGAAATGTTGATATTATAAGGTTTGCTCCGGACGCACATATTGAGATACCAATAGATATTGCTGTGAGATACGCATCATTCACAGCAAACGATTTATGTATCAGCTGCTGTTTTTGTTGTAACAGCTTGTCATAACGGTCCTCAATTTGCCCGCGAGCGATAAAAAGATACCGGTATGCTGACAAGCAAGTGTTAAACATTTTAATAACATTGTTTCGTAACATCGCCCATGCATCATGTAATAAGGCCATTTCGCTTATCGCTGACGCCATAATTTGTTAACAACGCATAAACTGTCTAGACTGTTCGAGGAAATTATTTATTCCATTATTATCGTCATCACAGTTTGGTCAAGCTTGACTTTAGCATGACCATTCATTCGACTTGGACTTTGAAAATGTCAAGTTAGACAAAAACTTAGGTAAGTAAGTTACCGAATGGGTTGATCTTATGTCGTGATTGGACTTTGCAAATGTCAAGTTAGACAAAAACCATGTTAAATTAGACAAAAACTTAGGTAATATTAATTTGGTTACCGAGTGGGTTGATGCTAAACGCGCGTGGTCATCTATTTAAAAAAAAAAATTTATCTAAATTCAGGATAGAATTAATGCTTCCACCGAATGGCCATGTGGCCTCTTGTTGCAAGCTGTTGACATGGATGCTTTTTAATTGTTGTCTTATAGTATGAGCTCCTGGGATACTCAATCAACACGCACAACACACACACACATACACACACACACACACACACACACACACACACACATATATATATGTATATATATATATATATATATATATATATATATATATATATATGTATATATATTATAGATAACTATATTTTTCTTGAGCCCTAGCCAACAGCAACACTTAACATGTAGGAAGAGACATGAGGCCTGTGAGGCGAAATTACAATTTCATTTTCAGACAGAGACAACCCTGTTACCGGCTAGGTACTAATTTTACACCTCAGTATGATGATAGAATGTGAGTAAAGAGTTGTTTTTTTTCCAGGACTCAACTCTGCGCCGCTTAGTGTGGAACTCGAACCGTGGACCTTTCATATCCGAAGGCGAGTGTCACACCACTAGCTTTATCACTCACCGCATTTGCTTCAGTTATTCGCTTTACAATCAGGAGTGGGTGGCCTCATCATGGAACATCATATATTCTATCGAGGTCTTGTCATCATTGGGTTCCGAGCGCTACCACCTTTGTAGTCGTCCAAGACTAGATAATTAAATAGCCTTATTTATTTTATGATGCGTATGACAGATAATTACTTGGGTGGTGCTTCTGTAGTAGATCGAAGGAAACCTTTGCCAATGTTGAGTGGGTGGGGGCTTTTGTATTTAAGTTCATTCAGTCATTCATCCATCCATCCATCCATTCATTCATTCATTCATTCATTCATTCATTCATTCATTCATTCATTCATTCATTCATTCATTCATTCATTCATTCATTCCATTCATTCATTCATTAATGCAACAGTTTTCCATTGCAACGAACTATGCATGAACTTTGTAATTTATTTTAGCCTTAGCACTACTCTTTGAACTTCACATTATTTCTTACCATCATCTCTGCCCTCTTCAGTCTCAAACAATTGCCATAATGCGTGTCGTATTCCATACAATGAGCTATTTCTAATCTAATTTTGTTCTTTTTGTTTCAATGGTACATGGTATATTATTTTAAGATATTGTATTTTTGTTCATACATAATGGATGCGGGAGAGGAGGTGGCTGAATTGATTATAACCTCTGGTCCATTCCATTTAGTGTATTCGTAGACACCATATTATTGTATATATTGGGATTCGTGTTATCACTGTTTATAATTTTATTAATGTGTTGGCTAAATTATCTTAAGGAGTGTATTGAAGAAACCACAGTTTATCGTCATAATATACAATCGCATAAATCCCATCTTGTTGAGAATTCTCTGTCGTTCCTTCTTTCTGTTTTCAACTTTTAACACGAAATAAAGCTTAAGTAAATTAGAAATTTGTTTTAGAAAATTAATATTGTCATAAACTTATTTATTTAATCATTTATTTGTTTAATTTGAAAGAAAACAATACATATCTTCTTTGTAAATAAGTACATTCACACGCGAAAAGACGTATAATACATTATACACTGTATATATTAGAAATTATTTAACTTGTGCTATGTATTTTTCGATAAAGAGTAGGAAGAACAAAACAGCGGCCATTGTGTCCGTTCGACTTCAACTTTGTAAACAAAGCAGATGTTGCAGCTGCATTATGCTACAAAAGAGTGATCGATTTCCGGCTGTTTCGGAAAGGTGTCGCTACCCTCGAAGTGTCCCTGTGTTGAGTAATGTTATCGCCGATTGGACTGATAACAAGCCGGCTGATTCGGCTGATAACCTGTTAATGGCTGTACTCTGGAAATACACGGATTAAAAAAAATTAGCCAGAAAACTCGTCAATCAGATATCGATCGATTTAAATGACCCTCATCTTGACAAAAAAACACTCATACCTATGACTTCGCGAAGTCCCTGGTTTGAGATGTTTGCCAAGATGAGGGTCATTTAAATCGATCGATATTTGGAGGACGAGTTTTCTGGCTAAATTGTTTAATCTGCGTCTTTCCAGAGCACGGCAGTTAGGTTAAAGCACAAGATGAGGCGTCGAGTGTGATTGTGTCCGATTACTAACGTTTTATCATTCACGATATGGCGAACAAAAATCGGCACCTAAAGAATAATGGGTTTCCAAACATTCGAAGACTCCAAATGCAAGCTTAATTGATTCTCTCTCTCTCTCTCGCTCTCTCTCTCTCTCTCTCTCTCTCTCTCTCTCTCTCTCTCTCTCTCTCTCTCTCTCTCCCTCTCTCTTTAACTCATGTCTTGCCTTGTCATGTCATTAAGTCGCAAATCCATGCATGAAAGATAATCGCGACTTTGAGTATGGTGAGAACAAATTATGAACGTGTCTATCTTTTATTTTGATTTTATCGATTTCTCTGTCAATTTGGTCATTAATTTGTAAAAATATTTCGGGCAGAGAATTCCATAATATTCGGATTGTTCTTGGAAAAAAAAACCCGAGTTGAGATGAGCATTAACTCGTGACTGTGGGAGCTGGTATGAGTGCTGTTTTCTTTTATTTGGGATCAATCTATCAATTGGAATCGTCAGTCCATTACGGCCTTAAAGAGGACTTTGGCTTTTTGTATAGTGCATCTTTCATGTAATGGCGACCAGTTTAGGCTCTTGCTCAGCTCACTGATGCTTGCACTCCACCTGTAGTTGTTACAAACAAACCTACATGCTCTGATTTGAATTTTCTCGAGCTGTTCTATCTGCTGTTTACTCTTGGGGTCCCAAACACATGCACTATATCCTCTATCTATACTCTCACCTACAAATAACACCCAACAAACACACTTTTAATTTTCACATTCTTTATATTCCATATTCAATTTATATTTCACTCTTTTCTCACCCCCCCCCCCCTTCTCCCTTCGCTCTCTCACCTTCAGAGCCGCCGCGCGCAGGGCCCCATGGAACCGCAATTTGTGCCGGTTTTCGTAGCGTCTTCACAGTTTTCGGAATATCCAACATCACAATAGGTAATTTTGTTTAACGTGTCTCATGAGTATGTTTACAACTTTCATAAACAAAGCAGCGTGTTTACATTTATTAAGAAATATCCAATCGTTGGAGAACAAAAGATCGTGCAATGGGAGCGATCTTTATTCAAGTTTTCGTCCAACCTAGTCATTGATCACATGATTTGTTGCTATCCAACGATTGGATATTTCTTAAGAATTGCAAACACGCTGCTTTGTTTACGAAAATTTTAAACATACCCATGTGTCAAGTTGAACAAAATGACCTTCGTAATGTTAGATATTTCAAAAGCAGTGAACACTTTCCACTATGTGGGTCACGCAGAGCACATTTTGCACTTTGACCAATGACCTCGAGCACATGGAAAACTAATATTAATGACTCGGTTGAACCAGATTCTGAATAGATCACTCCCATTTTGACCAACAGGAATCTCACAAAAACTCTATTAAAAAAATGTTAAAAAAAGATTATCCCCCCAAAAGCGCGACGTAGTTGCCTATTACGTTTTGTATGTCTTTCACTCAAGAGAAAGCAGGGCTTTTCCAAGGAGAATTTACAGACGCGATGGCAATGAGAGCTCCTCGATCGAGGCGCGCTAAGCCATCATTTTCTTTGGCCGGAACAGAGCCATTAAGTGGATAGCCAGAAGTACCCTGATCTAGCTTTGCTGTGCCTGTAATACAATCATCTGCCCCCCCCCCCCCCCCAACACCCACCCAA
>NC_088362.1:54206183-54216183 GCF_034508935.2 Berghia stephanieae
CTCTCTCTCTCTCTCTCTCTCTCTCTCTCTCTCCTCTCTCTCTCTCTGTCCATCCAGCAATGATTGGGTAGCTGGGTCTGGCGGAAAGTAGTTTGCGATAGACTAGAGTCCTATCCAAAGGGTAGCAAGCAATTGCTATTGTCTGTATCATGCTACAGAAACCCGGATAAACTCCGGCTCCATGGACCTGGTGGCTCTACTCTAAATGACTACTTTATTTATCAATTTTTTAAAAATATCGTGGGCATTCGAAAAAAAAATAATTGCCTTTTCTGGATAACATTAAATCTTCTCACTAGTAGCCATCGAGAAAGATTGGGTGGGTGTTGGGGGGGGGGGGGGCAGACTGATTGTATTACCAGGCACAGCAAAGCTAGATCAGGGTACTTCTGGCTATCCACTTAATGGCTCTGTTCCGGCCAAAGAAAATGATGGCTTAGCGCGCCTCCGATCGAGGAGCTCTCATTGCCATCGCGTCTGTAAATTCTCCTTGGAAAAGCCCTGCTTTCTCTTGAGTGAAAGACATACAAAACGTAATAGGCAACTACGTCGCGCTTTTGGGGGGATAATCTTTTTTTAACATTTTTTTAATAGAGTTTTTGTGAGATTCCTGTTGGTCAAAATGGGAGTGATCTATTCAGAATCTGGTTCAACCGAGTCATTAATATTAGTTTTCCATGTGCTCGAGGTCATTGGTCAAAGTGCAAAATGTGCTCTGCGTGACCCACATAGTGGAAAGTGTTCACTGCTTTTGAAATATCTAACATTACGAAGGTCATTTTGTTCAACTTGACACATGGGTATGTTTAAAATTTTCGTAAACAAAGCAGCGTGTTTGCAATTCTTAAGAAATATCCAATCGTTGGATAGCAACAAATCATGTGATCAATGACTAGGTTGGACGAAAACTTGAATAAAGATCGCTCCCATTGCACGATCTTTTGTTCTCCAACGATTGGATATTTCTTAATAAATGTAAACACGCTGCTTTGTTTATGAAAGTTGTAAACATACTCATGAGACACGTTAAACAAAATTACCTATTGTGATGTTGGATATTCCGAAAACTGTGAAGACGCTACGAAAACCGGCACAAATTGCGGTTCCATGGGGCCCTGCGCGCGGCGGCTCTGAAGGTGAGAGAGCGAAGGGAGAAGGGGGGGGGGGTGAGAAAAGAGTGAAATATAAATTGAATATGGAATATAAAGAATGTGAAAATTAAAAGTGTGTTTGTTGGGTGTTATTTGTAGGTGAGAGTATAGATAGAGGATATAGTGCATGTGTTTGGGACCCCAAGAGTAAACAGCAGATAGAACAGCTCGAGAAAATTCAAATCAGAGCATGTAGGTTTGTTTGTAACAACTACAGGTGGAGTGCAAGCATCAGTGAGCTGAGCAAGAGCCTAAACTGGTCGCCATTACATGAAAGATGCACTATACAAAAAGCCAAAGTCCTCTTTAAGGCCCGTAATGGACTGACGATTCCAATTGATAGATTGATCCCAAATAAAAGAAAACAGCACTCATACCAGCTCCCACAGTCACGAGTTAATGCTCATCTCAACTCGGGTTTTTTTTTCCAAGAACAATCCGAATATTATGGAATTCTCTGCCCGAAATATTTTTACAAATTAATGACCAAATTGACAGAGAAATCGATAAAATCAAAATAAAAGATAGGCACGTTCATAATTTGTTCTCACCATACTCAAAGTCGCGATTATCTTTCATGCATGGATTTGCGACTTAATGACATGACAAGGCAAGACATGAGTTAAAGAGAGAGGGGAGAGAGAGAGAGAGAGAGAGAGAGAGAGAGAGAGAGAGAGAGAGAGAGAGAGAGAGAGAGAGAGAGAGAGAGAGAATCAATTAAGCTTGCATTTGGAGTCTTCGAATGTTTGGAAACCCATTATTCTTTAGGTGCCGATTTTTGTTCGCCATATCGTGAATGATAAAACGTTAGTAATCAGACACAATCACACTCGACGCCTCATCTTGTGCTTTAACCTAACTGCCGTGCTCTGGAAAGACGCAGATTAAACAATTTAGCCAGAAAACTCGTCCTCCAAATATCGATCGATTTAAATGACCCTCATCTTGGCAAACATCTCAAACCAGGGACTTCGCGAAGTCATAGGTATGAGTGTTTTTTTGTCAAGATGAGGGTCATTTAAATCGATCGATATCTGATTGACGAGTTTTCTGGCTAATTTTTTTTAATCCGTGTATTTCCAGAGTACAGCCATTAACAGGTTATCAGCCGAATCAGCCGGCTTGTTATCAGTCCAATCGGCGATAACATTACTCAACACAGGGACACTTCGAGGGTAGCGACACCTTTCCGAAACAGCCGGAAATCGATCACTCTTTTGTAGCATAATGCAGCTGCAACATCTGCTTTGTTTACAAAGTTGAAGTCGAACGGACACAATGGCCGCTGTTTTGTTCTTCCTACTCTTTATCGAAAAATACATAGCACAAGTTAAAATAATTTCTAATATATACAGTGTATAATGTATTATACGTCTTTTCGCGTGTGAATGTACTTATTTACAAAGAAGATATGTATTGTTTTCTTTCAAATTAAACAAATAAATGATTAAATAAATAAGTTTATGACAATATTAATTTTCTAAAACAAATTTCTAATTTACTTAAGCTTTATTTCGTGTTAAAAGTTGAAAACAGAAAGAAGGAACGACAGAGAATTCTCAACAAGATGGGATTTATGCGATTGTATATTATGACGATAAACTGTGGTTTCTTCAATACACTCCTTAAGATAATTTAGCCAACACATTAATAAAATTATAAACAGTGATAACACGAATCCCCAATATATACAATAATATGGTGTCTACGAATACACTAAATGGAATGGACCAGAGGTTATAATCAATTCAGCCACCTCCTCTCCCGCATCCATTATGTATGAACAAAAATACAATATCTTAAAATAATATACCATGTACCATTGAAACAAAAAGAACAAAATTAGATTAGAAATAGCTCATTGTATGGAATACGACACGCATTATGGCAATTGTTTGAGACTGAAGAGGGCAGAGATGATGGTAAGAAATAATGTGAAGTTCAAAGAGTAGTGCTAAGGCTAAAATAAACTACAAAGTTCATGCATAGTTCGTTGCAATGGAAAACTGTTGCATTAATGAATGAATGAATGGAATGAATGAATGAATGAATGAATGAATGAATGAATGAATGAATGAATGAATGAATGAATGAATGAATGAATGAATGAATGTGGATGAATGACTGAATGAACTTAAATACAAAAGCCCCCACCCACTCAACATTGGCAAAGGTTTCCTTCGATCTACTACAGAAGCACCACCCAAGTAATTATCTGTCATACGCATCATAAAATAAATAAGGCTATTTAATTATCTAGTCTTGGACGACTACAAAGGTGGTAGCGCTCGGAACCCAATGATGACAAGACCTCGATAGAATATATGATGTTCCATGATGAGGCCACCCACTCCTGATTGTAAAGCGAATAACTGAAGCAAATGCGGTGAGTGATAAAGCTAGTGGTGTGACACTCGCCTTCGGATATGAAAGGTCCACGGTTCGAGTTCCACACTAAGCGGCGCAGAGTTGAGTCCCTGGAAAAAAAACAACTCTTTACTCACATTCTATCATCATACTGAGGTGTAAAATTAGTACCTAGCCGGTAACAGGGTTGTCTCTGTCTGAAAATGAAATTGTAATTTCGCCTCACAGGCCTCATGTCTCTTCCTACATGTTAAGTGTTGCTGTTGGCTAGGGCTCAAGAAAAATATAGTTATCTATATATATATTATATATATATATATATATATATATATATATATATATATATATATATAATATTATATGTGTGTGTGTGTGTGTGTGTGTGTATGTGTGTGTGTGTTGTGCGTGTTGATTGAGTATCCCAGGAGCTCATACTATAAGACAACAATTAAAAAGCATCCATGTCAACAGCTTGCAACAAGAGGCCACATGGCCATTCGGTGGAAGCATTAATTCTATCCTGAATTTAGATAATTTTTTTTTTTTTAAATAGATGACCACGCGCGTTTAGCATCAACCCACTCGGTAACCAAATTAATATTACCTAAGTTTTTGTCTAATTTGACATGGTTTTTGTCTAACTTGACATTTGCAAAGTCCAATCACGACATAAGATCAACCCATTCGGTAACTTACTACCTAAGTTTTTGTCTAACTTGACATTTTCAAAGTCCAAGTCGAATGAATGGTCATGCTAAAGTCAAGCTTGACCAAACTGTGATGACGATAATAATGGAATAAATAATTTCCTCGAACAGTCTAGACAGTTTATGCGTTGTTAACAAATTATGGCGTCAGCGATAAGCGAAATGGCCTTATTACATGATGCATGGGCGATGTTACGAAACAATGTTATTAAAATGTTTAACACTTGCTTGTCAGCATACCGGTATCTTTTTATCGCTCGCGGGCAAATTGAGGACCGTTATGACAAGCTGTTACAACAAAAACAGCAGCTGATACATAAATCGTTTGCTGTGAATGATGCGTATCTCACAGCAATATCTATTGGTATCTCAATATGTGCGTCCGGAGCAAACCTTATAATATCAACATTTCTTGCCGTTTATGAGGTGTCCATGATAAAAGATTTTAAAAAGATGAGGCTAACACCTTATAACATAACAAGGGGCATAAATAAATCATAAAGTGAGCCTTTATAATATAGAGTAACATATCCACTAAACGTTGCGCGCGGTGCGTTACAAGGGGTCGCCAGGCAACAGCAACATTTAACATATCGGACGAGACATGACACCTGTTGGGCGATATTACTATTTGTTTTTTTCCCGACAGAGACAACGCTGTTAACGGCAAGGTACTCATTTTATATCCGAGTAGGGTGAGAGAATGAAAATAAAGAAGCTTTTCCAAATACTCAAAAATGCGAACCCAGGAATTTCCGATTCGAAGGCGTCTGTGATGATTTAACTGTTGTTTTGTTTTTGTTTTTTTGTTTTTTGTTTTTTTTTTGTTTTTTTTTTTTCCTTGTTTGTTTGTCTGTTTTTGTTTTGTTTTTTTGTTTTTGTTTTGGCCTTTTTATTTGTTTGATTGGGGTTTTTTTTTTTTTTTTGTTTATTTTTTGGTTTTGTTTTGTTTTTTTTTAATTGAAAAAGATAACATCCCAAGATATCAAAGTTTAAATTTATGCAAAATAGAAGCTAAGATTGTTAAGTTTCTAATAGGGAAGAAGTCGTGACATCACACTTGCTTTTCTGGTTCCTAAATCCTTTGAAGTGTGTATGTAATCAGTCTTTCGGAGAACAAATTAATAGTGAATAGGTTACATATCGAATCATACGATGGATTAACTATTTTAGTAGCAGGATATAATATAGTCATAAAAAGAATCGCGGGGTGTAAAAGAGCGAGGATGGATGGTCTTTACTGAATGACCAGCACATATTTAGACTAGAAAATAAGATGCCATCACTCTGACATCAGAAGATGAATACCTCAAGCTATGTATTCAGTCCCCCAGAAGAGTGGTTTTACACTTCAAATGAAATAGGAACCAGTTTTCTGACATCGCACGGTTCTTCCCTAATAACCAAATATAAAACGAAAACGTGCAGATGTGAATAATAGTTTTGTTCTGTTAGTCTATTTTATTTCATTTTATGTTTATCAAAGAATAAAGAGGCTTAAGGCGAAAGCGAGTGGAATGCGGTTGAGTATATCATCCAACTTAAGGCTTGCCTTCATGGACAAACTTACTCGTTTCCCAAAATTGGATGTGCTCACACACACACACACACACACACACTCACCCCACACACACCACACACACATACACGTCAAAGCGACCACAGTACACTCTTGTCTATCTCAATTTGAATTGATGTCCTGTATCACCACCACCACCATCATCATCATCATTATTATTACTATTATTATTATCATCATCATCATCATCATCATCATCATCATCATCATCATCATCACCATCATCATCCTTATTATTATTATTATTATCTTATTATTATTATTATTATTATTATTATTATTATTATTATTATTATTATTATTATTATTATTATTATTATTATTATTATTATTATTATTATTATTATTATTATTATTATTAATCGATTGATATTTGAAGGTTGAGTTTTCTGTCCAAAATTTTAAATACATATTGTTTTGTTTTGTTTTGTTTTGTTTCTGTCCAGAGTATTACGGCAATGTTTCCATTTGTGTGTGTCCCTATATTGATCGGATTAAACTCATGGTTCTAAAAGCATTTCTCCGATTTCCGCCCTCATAGTGATACATAATAATAATTTATAGTTATAAATATTAATATGTTTATATTTTTTCCCAAACACCCCAAGTTGGGTTATGAATGAATTTGATATCGTAATTTCACTGCCTGTCTCATTGTAATTTGTTTTGTAACCAGTTAATAATTGCCGAGCGTACTCTGGAAAAAAAACAAACACGTATTTAAAAATTTGACCAGAAAACTCGTCCTTCAAATATCGATTGATTTAAACGACTCTCATCTTGGCAAAAAAACTCTCAAACCTGGGACCTCGCGAAATGTACAAGGTTTGAGAGCTTTTGCCAAGATGAGGGTCATTTAAGTCGAATTTATTTGAAGGACAAGGTTTCTGGCCAAATTTTTAAATTCCACGTCTGTCAACAGTACGGCAGTTAACTTGTTCAACAAGTAATTTTGTCTTTGTGAAAGACGACCTGTCCCTTTGCGATGTCCCTTTAGAGAAGAAGATCCGATTGAAATAGTGAATATGATTGTGTTTGTTTTATTCTAAGATAACACGGTAAAAAAGAAGAAGAAAAAAGGTTGGAGTGGGCGAGGAGTGAAGACGATGTGGGTGGGGGAACGGAAAAGGGGGGGGGGGGCGGGGAGGGTTGTAATTTTCTTTTCCTCTCATCTTGTCATCAAAGAAAGATCTCTTTTGTCGTCCATTTAATGATGGCATCTGTTTCCGTTCTATTTATAGCTGTCCATCTCGTGTTTCCTCGCGGTTCTAGCTTTTCCTATGCTCGCTCGCTGTGAGTAGGTTTATTAATGATGATGATGACGACGACGATGATGTCGATAATAATAATAATAATAATAATAATAATAATAATAATAATAATAATAATAATAATGTTGATAATAATGATAATGATGATGATGATGATGACGACGACGATAATAATAATAATAATATAATAATAATAATAATAATAATAATAATAATAATAATAATAATAATAATAATAATAATAATAATAATAATAATAATAATATAATAAAATAATAATAATAATAATAACAATAATAATAATAATAATAATAATAATAATAATAATAATAATAATAATAATAATAGTCGTCGTAATTTTGGACAGAAAACTCGACCTTCAATATCGACAGATTCAAATAACTTTGGCAAAAACTCTCAACCTTGGACTTGCGAAGTCGAAAAAGGACATATTAAATAGTAAACCCTGTTATCTGTTGGTCCTTCTATCTATGTTCCGGGTCGCATTTGTTTGCTGACTTTTGACAACGCGGTTATCTTGAACCCCTTTATATAACAACCCGTAACAGTGTCACCCCACACCTTATATATATAAGGACAAAAGAGGCAGCAAGATCTGACATTGCCTGTCCACAAGAAAAGGTTGAGGGCACAGTAGGCTCAGAACTTACGGAAGTCGTAAAACTGATACGTATGTATGACGACATAACGAAACGAAACATAATATGCTAAACCTCATGCATTATGCAAGCTACGTTATTCAATTTTAAATGATATTAAGTATCCCAACACAACCGACGTCATATAAATTTATTGAGTTCAAGGGACATTCGTCGCTTTTAAAAGTGTCAATTTAACAGTTACTTCTTTTATGTGAGAGTTCGACATTAAGTTTTCATTATTTTTCTTACCGTGTATTCATTTTTAAACGGTGCTGTTTAAAAAAAAAAAAGGGGGGGGGGATGGGGGGGGTAATAAAAGGCTAGTTTGAGCATCGAAGCATTAAATATTTTTTTAAAAACTTCTTTTCCGGTTCCCGTCGTGCTATAAATTAGGAACGACCTGACAAAGAATAGTAAGGAGAAAAACAGATCCTTCTTACTTCTTGTGTAGATCAAAAATATATTTATCTATATTCATTATCTATATCAACAATCTATATTTATTCACAATATAGTGTTGAGTGACACTGTTACGGGTTGTTATATAAAGGGGTTCAAGATAACCGCGTTGTCAAAATCCAGCAAACAAATGCGACCCGGAACATAGAAGGACCCACAGATAAAATCCTCAAGGCTCACAATGTTGAAGTATGAGCCAAGATGGAGAGAAGAGAACAAGAGATATAGAAAGTGAGTCATCCAGATGGGACAACTTGCATAAGTGTGTACCCATCTAGGAATACGTGAGTAGGTAATATGAACAAGACAGTGAACTAAACAAAAGGACAACAATTTAAAGAGTTATTACAAAACAATACTTACTTTACCTGACGACATACTTACGAACATTTAAAGCACATTATCGTTACATTTTCAAACTACAACAACCGGTCGACCATCTCCATTTCCACACACAACCTGAAGTGTATCCCCCAATGGCCAGGAAACTGAAGTATTTCCTCAATGGCCAGAAACCCGAAGTATTTCCCCGAGGGCTAGAATAAACCGGACGTGCTTCCTCAATGGCCAGAAACTGAAGTATTTCCCCAATGTCCAGAAACCTAAAGGGCTTCCCCCAATGGCCAGAAACCTAAAGTGTTTCCCCCACTGGCCAGAAACCTAAAGTGTTTCTCCCAATGACCAGAAACCTAAAGTGTTTCCCCCAATGCCCAGAAACCTAACGTGTTTCACCCAATGTCCAGAAACCTAAAGTGTTTCCCCAAATGACCAGAAACCGAACGTGTTTCCCCTAATGGCCAGAAACCTAACGTGTTTCTCCCAATGGCCAGATACCAATATATTTCCCCTTATGGCCAGAAACTTAAAGTGTTTCCCCCAATGGCCAGAAACCTAAAGTGTTTCCCCAAATGGCAAGAAACCTGAAGTGCTTTTCCAATGAAAAAAAAACATGAGACTGATCCGATTTCGGATTAATCATTATTTACTGCTTTATTGCAATGCTTGAGTGAGATCACTCCGCAATGTTTGAGCCACTTAAAAGGTGAAAAGTTGACAATAAATAAGACTATATCCTTTACATTGAAAGATACTACTGCATAGAGCCATTCTTAATTCCAGATTTTTATAATACAATGAGTGGACGACGAAAATGTGTGAAAATTCCTTTCCTAAGGGCATATCTTTAAGATGTCTAAATGCCGGCTCGAACTCTCAGAACTATTTAAGATCAAGTTCAAGACTGTACCCCTACGCCACAGCCAGCGACACACCAATTCGATCACTGAACAAAGTTATCTGTTTTGCGAGAGAAGATAAAGTGCCAGACGATTAGGTCAACGACGTCACTTTTTTTCAATTCTATTCTGCCGTACCCTCGAAAAACACATATTAAAAAATTTGGCCAGGAAACTCGTCCTTCAAATATCGACCGATTTAAATGACCCCCATCTTGGCAAAAACTGTCAAACCTAGGACTTCGCGAAGTCCCAGGTTTGAGAGTTTTTGCCAAGAGGAGGGTCTTTAAACCGATCGATATTTGAAGGACGAGTTTTCTGGCCAAAGTTTTTAATACGTGTGTTTCCAGAATAAGGCAGTATTCTTCCATCACGACGGTGCTGTGGTAAAGCGATACAAAACAAACTCGAATTGTGATTAATTGACATAAGACGGTATGTTTTGGTTTGGAGGTGAGGGGGAGGGGGGGGGGGATCTGATGCTTAAAATTCAATTTATAGAACTGTCAATTTTAAGTAGGAAAAAATACCTTCAATGGGGAAAGTGAGTTTTATTAAGATATGAAAAA
>NC_088362.1:54223683-54231183 GCF_034508935.2 Berghia stephanieae
TCTCTCTCTCTCTCTCTCTCTCTCAGACAGGCGGAGGGTGTCGTGTCAATTGGATTCTGAGTTTGACGCTGACCCCGTGACTTTTCATTCTCTGTTTTCATCTGGCACTTCTCCATACCCTATTTTCTAATCATTATTGATAATACTAAGAAGAAGAAGAAGAAGAAGAAGAAGAAGAAGAAGAAGAAGAAGAAGAAGAAGAAGAAGGAGAAGAAGAAGAAGAAGAAGAAGAAGAAGAAGAAGAAGAAGAAGAAGAAGAAGAATCCCCATTGTTATATGATTTTTTGAGGGTTATTTTTGGGGGGTCTTTTTTATTTTGGAACAGGGGGAGAGAGCGAGAGCGGGAGCGAGAGAGAGAGAGAGAGAGAGAGAGAGAGAGAGAGAGAGAGGAAGAGAGAGAGAGAGAGAAAGAGAGAGAGAGAGAGAGAGAGAGAGAGAGAGACCACAATGAAAGATTAAACTGGACACCCATCAGTGTCAAAAACGTCAGTTGACAAAACACGAGCCTTATAAATTAATGAATTAAATCAATTTACGCCTTTTCTGCCTAGACATCATTAGATATCGTCTCCGAGGCATTCCATGAAGGAATACAGATAACTCATCAAACAAGATGTCTGATGTCAACAAGAATCGCCCATGCTGTCCAAATGATCAAATTGGGGGTTAATAATCTTGCTCAGCGAAAAAAAACGAAAGTGTCTGAAGAGGGGCTCGAACCCGGGTCCTTCCGGGTCACAGTGCAAAGCCTTAACCACTCGGCCACTTCGCCCCCCTTATAAAGTAATTGATGAAGCAAAAAAAAAAAACTTGAGTGGGGGGGGGGGGCGTTTATGTTGCGTGTCATACAGGGTCACAACAATCTACGCTACAGGGACAACACACGTAGTTCTCTTTTACACTACACACTGGTCACCCATCATTATACATTCATTTATTCCTGATTTACATACCGCCGGTATCATTGATTTAGTTTCCACTACACGTTTGTTTCAGCATTAACGTAACACATATGCTAGTTATATCGGTTTCAGTTTTGATCATCAATAAATATGAACTGAGATTTTAAGAGGCCCCCACACGCCTTAGATAAGGACTTGATGGTTGAGAGGATAAGGTAGTGTATTAGAATCTGGAGGACCCGAATTTGAGCCCCGATTTTGACATATTGTTTTGTCATAATTTGGCTTAAAAAACTTGATCCTGTTTGCTCACTTTGTGGCGCTGCACTGCAAATGACGCCTGTGTTCTTATAAAATTAAATTAAATTAAAATAAAATTCCCTTACACAGGGGTAATTTAGCCCAGGCGTCAGTCGCAGTACAGCGCCGCAAACTGAGCTAAGGCCACATAGCGCAACGGGGTAATCGAACTCGGTACCTTTCGGGTACGAAGCAAAGACTGTACCACTGCGCCACGCTGCCCCAGGAGTCCTTTCTAAAAATATACCCTGACGACATATTTTCTCAAGAATATGAATAAACAGATTAATCTAATTTATTTATTTTCATCTCATAAAAATGACAAAAACAACAACAACAACAAAAGAAAGAAAAGAAAAAATGTAACAAAATAAGAATAAAAAAATAAACGCCCCGCTATATGTACACACACAGATTCCATCCCGTCGTTCCTCTAAATTCAATTTTTAAATTATACATGATTATTAATGTAACAATATTATTTTTAAATTAAAAGAATGATAATAATAATATAATAATAATAATATAGTAATAATAATAATAATAATAATAATAATAATAATAATAATAATAATAATAATAATAATAATAATAATAATAATAATAATAATTATTATTATTATTATTATTATTATTATTATTATTATTATTATTATTATTATTATTATTATTATTATTATTATTATTATTATTATTATTATTATTGTTGTTGTTGTTGTTGTTGTTATTATTATTATTATTATTATTATTATCATTATTATTATTATTATTATTATTATTATTATTATTATTATTATTATTATTATTATTATTATTATTATTATTATTATTATTATTAATGCACTATTACTAGCAGCATGTTTCTGAGCAAGAAACGAAAAATCACATTGGTGTGTTGATAGATACTTCACATAATGGATATCGACTGTACAATACAACGTAATCTGATACCATGCAATCCATTAATAGTGTGTAGTAGCACGAGAAACAATGCTTTTGTACAATACGGCTTTCTATACTGTATTTTGAATACTGTATTACTGTATTCATGTGATAGCGTGGCTCAGTGGTAAGGTCTTTGCTTCGTACCTGAAAGGCACCGAGTTCGATCACCGGCCGCGCTGTGTGGCCTTTAGCAAGTCACATCGCCCTGGCTCACATTGCGGCGCTGCACTGCGGTTGACGCCTGGGTTACTCCAGTCTTCCCTTGGAATAGACCCTAATGAAAAATTTCCCCATGGGGATGAATAAAGGCAATTTTATTTTTATTTTTATTTTATTTTTAAATAGCGTGAGTAATGATTGTCTTTTTATTCAGGAGTAAAGAATAGCTGTGAGGCAAGATACCTCACTAGTTCTAAATTCAAAATGAAAAGCCGATGGAGACTGAGATACCTTTCCTATATGATGATATTATGTTCCCAATGGAGAAAGAATGTTTATCCCTGTGATTATAATTATTAATATTATTACATCACAAAGCAACTTTAATGATGCTTGAAGTACGATAGTGGTGTTGATCACAATTAATCTTGGCGTTGCTGCTTTATTGGCCATTTAAAAATATTTTTTTTAAAAATATATAGTCCAGCTTAATCCGAAATGACAATAATGTGGAATCTTCGTGCTTGCCTTTAATCGACAATGTGGAAGAATGATGAACTTAATACAAAATATGAAGATGTTTGTGAGTAGATAAAAGTCGTTGTTCATGGTTATTGCTTCTAGACCGAAATAACAGCCAAATTTATTGATGAAGTAGAGTGAGTAAGCTCCATTTAATCCATGAAGACATAATAATATGACACTTCTGGTATTCAATGATGATAATAAGGAAACTTGAAAAGACCCCACAGTACCATTTGGCTTTTTGACAGAACATGAGATTATATTCAATTTGATCATAGTTTTTGCTGTTATTTCAATACTTTTTACCACTCTCACTCCCCCCCCCCCCCCCCCCCCCCCCCCCCCTTCTGTTTTGGCAATCCATGATATTATGGCTAACAGCAATCAAGATAGCCATGGACAATTAAATAATGATCTAACTTGGTTAAATTCTGTCCTCTGCCTTCCTTGAAATTGTTTAACCAAAACCTTCCTGGTATTTCTTTTTTATTTGTTTCGAGAGGGGGGGGGGGGGGGGGGTTAAAATTTATATATTGACTTTTAAAAAAAATTCTTAAACTTATAACATTTGACAACAAAATGAATTCACCAAACTAAATGTTTTCCTCAGTATTCAATATGAATTTGATTTTCTTTGCAAGTATGACCATAATTAGATTTTGATAGAGGCTTTTTGACACAACAAAAACAAATGTATGCCTGCGATGTCCATGTTTCTTACTTCCGTAGCATTTTGCTGGAATCTGAATAAGTTAAAGATTTTATCACATATTATATGCAATTTATTCATTGTGTTTCATCTACATAACATTTGAAAAAATATTATAAATCTCCATACTTTTGAAAAGTGCAATTCCTCAGTTTGCAAAATTTAATGCAATTTACAATACTCATTTATTCCATCTGGCAGGCCAAAAGAGAGACTTTTTGAGTCCTGTAAATTTACCATGTCTATAACAGTTTAAAACCAGATGAACATTCATACAAGAATCGTACCTCAATCCAATGACACAACATTACTTTCACCACGTTTCCCATGATGAAAACAAAAAGCCTGCGAGTCAAGTTTAGATGAATCACAGTACAAGAGGTAAGCCAGATAAGATGATGTAGCATCTGTTAAGTCATCCTTATAATATCAGCCAACCAGAAAACAGTTAACTCAAACCAATTCAATGGCAATCATTGCTGTACCATATTTAAACACATTACAATCTATGTACATGAATCAAAGCAAAATAAAAAAACAAAAAAAAACAAGCAAACAAAAAATGAAGAAAAGCAAACAAAATAAACCACCATGATGGCTTCCAGGACAGATTAGTGACCATCTCAGAGCTTTTGCTGTGAAATGCTATTTTAATAAAGAAAGATCAAAGCTTGTTTGTCGAACATATCAAACTCAACAGAAGAAAACGTCATATGCCTCATCTAAAATAACATTGGAATGAATCCATGATTTTGATGACCATGGTCGATCGATAACAAAAACAGAAGGTCAAATTTTCAGAACATGCTTTTTTCTCAGCAGGCAACAAAAGTCCAAAGAGTTTTTGATATTCAGAAATAAAACCACAATATGTTTGCCCTTAGACGTGTATATAATGTGTGGGGTTGTCAGTTGTCTTGAAAACAACATGTGAGGGATGAATTGTGAATCTAGTCAAGACCTAAGAAAGGAAATTGTTAGGAATATAAAAGATATCACCAAAATACAATGTGAAAACACAATAAATAATTTTGTGTTAAGGTTTAAGATCAAGAAAAATCGATAAGGCATATCATACACATTATTTACAAAAAAACAAGACAAGCTTTTAAATAGTACAATATCCTTTAGGGGCACTCCGAGCTTCACAAGAGGACCCAAACCATGTCAAGAGCAACACTTAACACGTAGGATGAAACATCACGCCAGTAGACCACTATTAAAATTTCGTTTCCACAGAGACAATGCTGTATCAGTTCAGTACCCATTTTATACCCGAGCATCTGAGAGAATGTGAGTAATGTACCTGTTCAAAGAACTCAACTTTGTGCTGCCCTGAGAGAGACCCGAACCAGGGACTAACGGATTCAAGGGCAATTAGCACTAGACCATAAAACTGAACATTATCTAATTTCAAATTCATGAACGCAGTTAAGCAAATGTTTCATGTTTGTATAAGAATTCTGCACCTAAGTATTAAAATGTTATTAAATATCGTTTGGTTGCCCTTTTTTCTGGTCACTTGATTTATTTATATGAATGATGTCTTATAAAGATATAGAACTTATAATAATATTTGTTACAGTCTAAATTTATATAACTATATATATATATATATATATATATATATATATATATATATATAATATATATATATATATATATATATATATATATATATATATATATATATATATATATATATATATATATATACTAGTAAAAAGCCCGCAATTTCGCGGGGAAAGAACTATTTTCATTCGATATTGCCTGAATCATTTTCTTGATTAGCTTGATTACAATTAGATGCACATTTTAATCGATGTGCTTGTCGTCGTTGCCATGCTTTATTCGGCATGATTTTAGTTTATCAGTCAGTAGATATCAATATCAATAAGTCGCAAGTCTTTACCACGCTTTACTTGGGAGTGCTTTGCACTACCTTCAATACTTCACAAATTAAAATGGCGGCCGAGAATCAAAACAATGGTCAAATTAGGAAATTTTAAACTTTCACAAATCTGTCAAGGTTTGTTCTGGAGTTTCTAAAACGCTTTTATATGATGACAAATTGAATAAATAAACGCCTGACAAAAGATCAACGGTGAAAATACAAATTGAATGAATACTGGGGATTTAGGAGCTTTCGGAATGTCTCCCCTTTACTTAACTTATGTGAGGTCAAATGAAAATCTTTTGGTTTGTTCGGGCTAGAAGCTAGACAGAACCAATTGACAGTTTGCCGAAACGTTTAACTAAATATTTCCCAGGGCAATAAGTATCACATCGATGGCATAAAAACGACAGTAATATCAGCAGTAATATTAGTTGATGTTGTTAATCGGTGAAACCTGTTTAAAATTTCTGTAAATCCGAATACCGTTATGTGATCAAGTGAATTATATCACTATGAATGCCACGATTTGCTGAAAAATGCCAATCTACAGTTCCTAGCAAACCCCCCCCCCCCTTGCTCAGGAATTTCTCTACTTGATGGACACACAGCCCCACCCCATTTTTTTCTTTCTTCCACGCAACCACACACAAATATACACCACACACACACACACACACACACACACACACACACATAAACATACACGCAATGAGAACACACTACTAATACATAACAACACTGATCACCGCTAAATCAACACAATGGAAGTAAGGAATCTACTGGACAGATAGAGTTGAGGGTGTGGCCATGAGTGTGTTAGTGTCTTCGGTAATTTTTTTATGATATCTGTTTGACTTAACGAACTTTCAAACTGACTTTAAATTATAAAAGGAAATCAAGTTATCTGTTTATCTATCTGTAAAAAATACATTTCTATTTTTCAAATCTTTCAGTAGAGTTCTGCGCCGTATCAATTTTTTTATTGACTCAAATAAGCACAATGTTCTCCACAATGCTATATTTTTTAAAGAAAGGATATATATAATATATATATATATATATATAATATATATTTTATATATATATATATATATATATATATATATATATGTGTGTGTGTGTGTGTGTGTGTGTGTGTGTGTGACCCTACGCCTCAAAGCGGTATTAAGTCGAGCTTTGGAAAACGAAGAAAACCGGTTTTAAAGTGGAAATGGTCAAAATGATCAAATTTCAGTTTTTGGTTGTTTCATAAACTACAATCATTTTTCTACATGAAAACATAATAATTCAACATAAGTATTGACGATAAGTTATATATATATTTAAAGTTTAAAAAGGCAACTATCAGTGAAACATTCAAAACAAGAGTTGACTTTCTCTCAGAGAGCCACCATTTCCAAGGCTTAGTAATATTAAGTCTTTTCCTCCACCAATAAGATGTAAGATACCACAGCAAAGGGCGTGTCCTTATCTATCTCAGAGTAAGCGTGACTGTTTCCACAATGTCATGGTTCAACAAATAATGAACTTTAAAAACTGTAAACAAGTCTAGGTTTTTCCTTGACAACTTTACAAATGAATGATTCTGATTGGTCAACGCTTATCACATGCGCCTGTTGACAATTAAAATGCCCGGGCGGTGTGTCATGACGTCAGCATGCGTGTGTTACATATGTGTGTGTTTGTGCATTTCGATACACACCAAGTGCTATTATTTCTTTGTCTAGCTGCATTGGTTAATGATCGAGGTGAGGGTCCTTTGTCCCTCTTTCTTTATTCATGATTGCCTAAGCTTACATTTACAGAGATTGTTGTAGGATAAACATTTCATATTAAGCAGAATAGTAAATAGAGCATGAAAAAAGTTAAATGTATAGACAAAGAGAAAGAGAGGCAGACCTATTAATGGATAAACATATAGGTTATTAGCTATTATTGGCAAGTGCAGGAAGGTGAACATAAAAATTAATCCAGTGAGCGCAATTTATTGATTTGTGTATGTGTGCGTGTGTATGTGTGTGTGTGTGTATTTGTGTGAAGGTCATAGTTGGGCAATGAAAAAT
>NC_088362.1:54236183-54238683 GCF_034508935.2 Berghia stephanieae
ATATATGACTTTGATTTGTTTGAGGATTTTCTTGAACGAATGTTATAGCTTATTTTTTTATTGATTCTATTTACCAAATTTCGGATGTGTGATCGGGATCCCATACCTTACCGCTTTACTCGAGTGTTGGTCTAACATAAACTTTATAGCATTTCTCTTTTATGGTTACCTTGTAGCCGAAGAGGTTTCTTCTCAAGAATCCCAGAGTGGAGTTTGCCTTCCTGTGTATGTTTGCAATGTGGTCTTTCCAGGTCAGGCGATTGTTTATCGTTACTCCGAGATACCTTGCTAGTGTGTTGTGTATTATCTTTCTTTTGTTGGTAATTTTCTGGAACCAAGGTCCCGATGAAGAATTTCAGAATCTTTTTATGCCTTATTGGTCTGTACAAAAGGCTGTCATCCGGAAATAGTCTCAGTTGAGTTCCTAGCGACAATCTTTCAGGAAAATCATTGATGTAGATAAGGAACAAGAGGGGACCCAGTACGGTACCCAGGGACACACCTGTAGTACTGGAGCTGAGTCATACATTACTCTTTCAGTTGTTTACGATTAGTGAGAAAATCCATTATCCAGTCATGTGTGTTACTCATGATTCCATATCTCCGCAGTTTAATAGCCAGAGTATGGTAATTGACTTTATCAAATGATTTACTAAAGTCTAATAAAATAGCATCTGTTTGGAGTTGTTTTATTCATGTTTTCTGCTAGGTTGTTGCAAGTTGTTATTCGTTGTGTTTCACAAAAGCGCTCCGTTAAAATAATTCAAAGAGATCAGGATAAACTAGAAAAGGCTGCTGTTGAATTCTCTCAAGCCTCCCAAGAAAAATGTGTTCCACAGACATTTGTCTAATAAATATGATTTTTGTTGGATCCTAATCATCTAAAAATGTTAATATACGTCACCAAGAAAGTCTTTCATTTTCGAAATTAATAGTTACCAACATCACCATAATCACTACCACTATCACCACCACCACCTCATCATCACCAACTCATCATCATCATCATCATCATCATCATCATCATCATCATCATCATCATCATCGTCATCATCACCGCTACCACGATCACCACCACCTCATCATCATCCCCACCACCATTATCAATACAACTGTCTCCATAATCACCTCATCATCATCATCATCATCATCATCATTCATCACTACCACTACCATCACCACCACCACAACATCATCATCAACATCATCCGGATCATCATCGTCTTCATCATCATCATCATCATCATCATCATCATCATCACTACCAAGATCACCACCACCACCACCTCATCAACATCATCACCATAATCACTACTATTATTACCACAATCACCTCATCATCATCATCATTATCACGAACATCACTTCCACCATCATCTTCACCACGATGACGACCAACACAACACAAGTAAAACTAATACCAGCACCATTTCCTCCTCTCCCACCACCCCCCTTCCAGTCCTCATAATAAAGCTATACCACCGGCCCATACGGTCCTATATCACTTATAGGCACATTTTTAACAATGATAATTATCTAAGCCAAAATAATCAACCGCTTACACGGGCTAAAAATAATATATTTTTAAAGCGCCGAATTGTCAACAAATATTTCATAGATTACGTCCCTTTGTTTTAATATAGCTCATATAGGCGGATTTTCATCTCCCTATTTTACACTGTTAGATGAATTTCTCAATGTGGTTCTATATCAACATCGATTAATAGTGGTCTCAAGTTACTTTGTACCAAATTTGGTGCTTTCATCACTAATTTGCACAATTTTACCCTAATTCCCCTAGCTATATATAAGATGTCACTGCCCCAATCCCATTACCAGTTGATCATTAATTTTCTCTAATAGGCACCTAGTCCAGTATTATCTAATAATATTAGTATTAGACAGTACTCTGCCCCTACCCCAGTGGCGGGGCTCTATTGCATGGCTTGCTGCCAAGAATCGCCTCTATTTTTATAATTTAGAAACAAAACAGCATATTTTTTAAATTAAAAAAGAATTAAGATACTGCCCTTTGTCAAAGCCCGACCCCTACTGCCTTTTAAATAAAATGCTCAATGCCCAAAGTCATATTATTTTCCTTTCCTTGCACTTTTTCGCGGCCGCAAATGGCAAAATATATAATGTAAATATGTTATGCATGTATCTTTTGCAACAAGCTCATGGCAAATAAAATAAATCTTCCAATCATTACACAAAGACACTCTTTTACTTTTATCTATGCGAGGGCAAATTGATTGTTAACGTTAACAATAGCGACTCCCAAAGGACACTAATATTTAGATCTATGTTTTGTTTGTTTGTTTTTTAAGTCGCTTGCAACACATTTAGGTCATATCAGCGCCAGTGAAAAGGGAGAAATTGGATAGTAAAAAGTTCTAGAATTACAATTAAAAAGTACCCAAGAAAAAGTAAGACAAAGAGGAATAATAGATCACCGCTTTTAAAGGTTAGTCATCTTCGGGAGCTCTAAAACGTGACT
>NC_088362.1:54243683-54371183 GCF_034508935.2 Berghia stephanieae
ATACGGGGATAGAAGACACAATATGTACTATGGGAGATCAGGAACCCCACCCAGTCGGCATACTAGGCTTTCGTGTCATTCAGATTCCATCCAACAAGGAGCTCACACGACATTCTGTTTATACGTTTAGACAATTTCTATGTGGACGAAGGGTTTATATAATTGAATTGTTTATTGTTTGGATCATTTAATCCTTAAGCATTTTAATTAGTCCTTGCCTTCAGACAACCATTTCGCCCTACTACCACCATGCTGATAAATTCACACAACGGAAGTTGTTGAGGGTAGCTAATTCTCAACATGCGCATGCGCGACTCGGGTGTTGAATAATCTGGTGACAAGATACACCCGAGTTTTCGGGTGTCGAATAACACTGAAATATTAGGAATAATTAGTAATCAATGTCTCATAAATTTATTGATGGGGCTTGCTGCAGAAATTATAAATAAAAATATTTTTTTTAAAAATAAACTAGTTGTAAATGTATAATTTATATAGTAATTATAACACAACAATTTTGCACCGACAGTGTCAGCTCTATAAGCTGAAGGAAACTAATGAAAGCAAGAAATTATCGCTTTAATCATCTAAAAACAAACAATTACTGCTGATGCTATAGTTTCTTTAGCTTCACTTACTCATGATATAAATATTTTAAACAAACCCATTTCATTTTTATCATATCTCATCAATATTCTCAATTCCAATCAGGTTGTTGGAAAAGGTGCCTTTGGAGTGGTCAGTCGGGCTTTGTGGAGGGGCAAAGATGTTGCTGTTAAAAGGATTGAAACAGAGGCTGAGAAGAAAGCCTTTATGCAGGAACTGAAACAGCTTTCCCGAGTGAACCATCCAAACATTGTACAGTTATATGGGGCATGCAGAGAACATCCAGTATGTTTCTTATATTGTTTCTTTCATAATCAAATCTATTCATCTTAACATGAAGGAATGGTATATACAGGCTGTTATGATGTTTTGTTATTCGAGACTTCTTAATGCAGATTGCTTTTCCAAAGAAGAATTACAAAGGCAGAAATATAATACATATTTTCATTAGATTTTATTAAAATTTCATTATTATATGTATTTGAAGGAAATGTTTTGAAAATTGTTATGTTTAAGGAATCCAGTATGTTTCTTATATTGTTTCTTTCATAATCAAATCTATTCATCTTAACATGAAGGAATGGTACATACAGGCTGTTATGATGTTTTGTTATTCGAAACTTCTTAATGCAGATTGCTTTTCCAAAGAAGAATTACAAAGGCAGAAATATAATACATATTTTCATTAGATTTTATTAAAATTTCATTATTATATGTATTTGAAGGAAATGTTTTGAAAATTGTTATGTTTAAGGAATCCAGCATGTTTCTTATATTGTTTCTTTCATAATCAAATCTATTCATCTTAACATGAAGGAATGGTATATACAGGCTGTTATGATGTTTTGTTATTCGAAACTTCTTAATGCAGATTGCTTTTCCAAAGAAGAATTACCAAGGCAGAAATATAATACATATCTTCATTAGATACTATTAAAATTTCATTATTATGTGTATTTGAAGGAAAGGTTTTGAAAATTGTTATGTTTAAAGCCCCCCCCCCCCCCCCCCCCCCCATCTTTATGATATTTTTCTATTAGTTAATTTTGCTGAATTGACATTTTTAAACATTTTGTTGCAATTTTTTTTTTCAAGAGAGTTGCCTTAGACTGCTGGAAAATAAGTTTTGACACAAAGCATGCATCCTGATTATGTTTTCACTCTATGCTGAAACTAGTAAATTGAATATTTTGTGTGTCCTTATTATTAACTTATTGAATTATATGTATCTCTCAAATGTTATTTGTTGATTAGTGTCATTTCCACAAGACTTTTGAAAAATTGCAACTTACCAACAGCTTTAATTGTAATGGTTTTCCTTTGTGATTTATTTCTCTCATAGCGGGTGGTTGGATGGGAGCATCACCCTTGAATCATATACCTATGATGTTCGCATGGGTGTACGATCCGATAGTGATGTCGTTTCTTCTTCTCTTTACTAGCCTATCCTGCTTCTTTGGTTTGTGATTGTATTTTTGACAGGGGATATTTTTTTTTCTGTAAATCTTCTGCCTGTTTGTTCTTGGTTATTTATAATTTAGCTTATGATATCTTTAGGTTATGATTTTGATTTACATTTGTACTATTTTTGTTAGATTGCTTGTTTTTTTGTTTCAGCGGTCTCTCATATAACCTCAATTGTGTTGGAAGAGACCTAAAGCAACAAACAAACAAAAACAAACAAACAAAATTTCTCTCATAAATCCATATTCGTTCTTTATCCAGGTATGTCTCGTCATGGAGTATGCAGAAGGAGGTTCTCTTTACAATGGTAAGATAGAAAGGTTCATTAACTTTGATAACCAACTACATTCATGCACTCAGTCACTTTCCATTGCATCTCTAATTCAGAGCTTAACATTTTTCCAAGAAGAATTTTCCAGTAAACTTTTGTCTTATTTGTTTTTGTTTTTTGTTGTTTTTTTTTTAAGTTATTAATTTATTTTCGTTTATCTCAAAGGAACATACTATGTTTTTTTTCAGTAAAGAAATTTATGGATTTGTTTTTTATAAAAGGATCCAATTGAAGTCGTCATTTGTAAACTTAATACTTTGTAGAGATGCTTTACCTTTCTTTTACAAGTTAATGTTAGTGAAAATTCGTTGTGAAGTTTGGAAACTTGATAAACATTTTGTAAACTGTCTTTTTTTTCTTTCTTGAATAAAAGTATTGTTTCAAATCTGCATTGATACTTGAATCAATTGTTTTTTTCAAAATGAGCAACTACTAACAAATTGTGTTCTTCATTACAATGTTTTTATTAAATTTAACATTTTCTTTTTCATCAGTACTTCATGGCTCTGGAAGACAACCAAATTATACAGCAGCTCATGCAATGAGCTGGTGCCTTCAGTGTGCTAGGGGAGTGGAGTATCTACACAACATGAAACCAAAAGCATTGGTACATAGAGATCTCAAACCACCCAAGTAAGAAGAGATACTGAATTAAGTGATGTATTGTTAATTGTAATTCTAAAGTAAATATCTTGACTGGAAAGGATCTGACTATATTCTATTTTTTTTTTCGGGGGGGGGGGGGGGGGGGGGGTGCTACATCGTCATGTATTTTGTGGATTCTTCAATTGTAAAAAAAAATGTTTAATCATTACTTTTTTTTTCTTTTTTTTTTTTTTATATATACTTGAAAATAATTAATTCTATTTTTACAAACATCTATTCTTAAGAATATGTTCACTAAATATTGTTTATTGATGTCAAACAGATCAGTTATAAACCCAAAAAAAAACTCTTACGGTTAAAAGATTCATTTAAGATTCGAGTTCATCAAACCATTACAGTGCCAAAATATTTTTTCTTATATTCCAACCAGCCTTTTATTGATCCAGTGTGGAACAATCCTGAAAATCTGTGATTTTGGTACAGCTTGTGACATTCAAACTCACATGACAAACAACAAAGGCAGTGCTGCATGGATGGCTCCTGAGGTTTTTGAAGGTTAGTGTTTTGTATCTATATATATATATAGAGAGAGAGAGAAAGAGAGAGATTTTTTAAAAATATTAATAGATTAATTCCTAATTTCAAGTTCATAATTTTAAAGATTCTTTTCTCAATATTGACTTCTTTGTTAAATTGATTCAATAGATATCGTCTTTATCCAAACCAGTGGCTTGCAAAGCTTTAGTTCACCACATTCTAAAAATATCACCATTCATGGTAAGGTAAATTACCAATTCTTGATTTGTTTGGAAGAAGGTATGGCATGTCTTTATATTCAAATAAGATTTTAGTTGTAATATAATGACAGCCTTTCCTCTCTTTCAGTTGTATCTCTGAAGAAGCTACCTTCTGGAATCAGTCATGATAGTTACGTTTCAGTGTTGTTAAGAAATCTTCAAACTAATAGGGTCAAAAGATTTCAATGCTAACATAACAGAGACAGTCAGATTCAACATCTTTGTCCACCATCGAAAACCATTGTTCTAGGATTAGGATTAAGTTTGTTTTTAATAACATTCATAAGACGGATGTAGATTATTTTGAATAGATTATTATTATTATGATTGTTATTATTATTATTTATATTATTATTATTATTAATTATTATTATTATTATTATTATTATTATTATTATTATTATTATTATTATTATTATTATTATTATTATTATTATTTATTATTATATTATTATTATTATTTATTATTATTATTATTATTATTATTATTATTGTTATTATTATTATTATATTTTATTATTATATTATTATTATTATTATTATTATTATTATTATTATTATTATTATTATTATTATTATTATTATTATTATTATTATTATTATTATTATGTGTTAATCCCATTTCCATTACAGGTTCTAATTACAGTGAAAAATGTGATGTGTTCAGTTGGGGTATAATTCTTTGGGAAGTTTTAACACGAAGGAAGCCATTTGATGAGATTGGAGGACCCGCTTTCCGTATTATGTGGGCTGTACATACAGGTAACCTAAATTAAGCATACAGACATTTTTCCATCAGGATGTTTTTATTCCTTTGATATTCAGGAAATAGAATACTCAAATTTGTGTTCTCTGTCCTGTAATTTTTTAATGTGAATGTGATTATATTTTTATTATATTTTATATTTTTTAAAAATAGTCCTTCAGAGCCATTAGGTCATGGAGCCGGAGTTTATCCCAGTGAACCTGACAATAGTAATTACTTGCTACCTTTTGAACATGACACTAGTCAGTCACAGAATACTTTCCATCAGATCTAACAGACCCAGATACCCAATCACTGCTGGGTGGATATGGGTGTTAAAAACTAACCTCGACTTTCACCAAGAATGGATCTCATTCCCTTTGTGTGTGAAGCGAGTGCTCTACCAACTGAGCTATCAGTATCCCCTTCAAAAATCATTATCCTATGGTTATTCATGTACCTTGTGTATTATGGTAAATGAAAAGAATAAAAAAAGTAATTGCTTATATTGATTCATGTTTTTGCCATGTTTGCTTTTAAGAATTTGGCCAATTTTAACTTCCAGGAAAACATTTGGTTTTACTCAAAACAAATTTCACCGGAAACACCTCGTAAAATAAAGTCATAGTCTTTTGTTTAATAAAAGTGAAATGATAGTTAACAAATAGTTCCATTATCTATTCAATGTTGCCCTCGATGTATAAGCATTGACTCTGGCTACAACTTCTAATTGTTGCTTACAATTTTCTCTCTACAATCGTTAGCAAGGACACCTTTACAAATATCTGATCACTGTAACCACTGTTAGAATCACCAGCAGCAATTATTTTTTTTTTAATGAAAAAAGAAAAGTTACAAACATTGTATTCAATGCCTGCATCAAAAACAGAAATATTGCTGTAATGATTAGATATACCTCTCGTACAGTAGCAGAAAAAAAAATATATATATACATGTAAAAGCTGAAATCTTTAAGAGTGTCCAGGTTCCATTAATGGTGGTCAGAAATATTGTAATCTATCCTTCATTGTATTGTTTTCTTCTTAATTATTGTGTTGCAGGTCAAAGGCCCCCACCTATCCAAAATTTGCCCAAACCATTAGAGCTGCTAATGACAAGGTAATGTAAGAAAATACCATAATGGATATTCTCCTTACGTGACTAGGAGCACATATATAAAATTATTGTAATATAATGCATTGTTCACAAGTTATAACATCTTTTTTATTTTATGATCAAGTCCAACATGTCATTTTGATTTTGAATTATTTTTTTAAATTTTAACAAAGTTAAAAATATTCTAAGCTTATGCTGTTTCGTTTATAGATTAAGTTTTCTAGTTGTAACAGGAGCTCAAAGTACAAAGTGTGGGGTTTTGATTTTATTCCCTTTTACATCTCAGATGTTGGTCAGGCAAACCAGCTGAACGTCCCTCTATGACTGAAGTAGTAAGGATTATGACACACATGTATCAAGTAAGAAGATCATCATTAGATGAAGGGCTTTTTGTGTGTGTGTGTGTGTGTGTGTGTGTGTTTTGTTTTTTTTTTGTTTTTTTGGGGGGGGGGGGGTTGGGGTTTTTTGTTTTTTTAATGTATTTTTCTTCTTCTTCTTCTTCCTCCTCTCATCTGCTTTCGATATCTCTTCATCTTATATTCAGTATATTATGCTCATGTCCCATTTCCTTGCGTGTACACATGCCATTCAGGCTAATACATTCAGTCTTAGATTTTTTTTTATAGTTGACAGCATCAAAGCTTGTGTATGGAGTCAACCAGATGACAAAGAAGATAAGATAAATTTAAGAAGTTTGGGTCAAAATGATAAGTTCTGATTAAGGTGTTTGAATTTGTCACCTTAAGCTATATAAAATAATAAATGAAATTTCACAATTCGGATTCTCTTGATTTAAATTCAATTTTGTTTATTAGTTCACCCCGGCAAATTACAAGATTAAGGTAAAGGACAGTATGTCATTAATTTCATGGATTTTAATTCAACAAAAACTTTGGGAATATCCAGTGTACTCCAACTTGTACTCCTTGCAAATTTATAGTTGAAAATTTGATCTATAGGATTTTGATTCCTTTATCATTTTAACTTACATTTTCCATTAGGTGTTTATCTGAATACTTGGGGACTGGATTTTAAAAATCTAAAATATCTTTTATTCTTCCAACAAGGGAGAATTTGTTATTGGGGTCTATTCAAAAAGAAGACTGGAGTAACCCAGGCATCAGTGCCGCAAAGTGAGCTAGGACAATGTGATTTGCTCAAGGCCAAACAGTGCAGCGGGCAGCCGAACTCAGTACCTTTTACAGGCCTGTAAATCTTCCGTCTATTGTCGGATTTCCGACAGTACGATTTTGCTCTATAAGTGCTAAAAAAGGTAAAATAAAAGATAATAGTAAAAATAAAATTTGTAACGTCAAAGAACAGAACCAATAAAAAAGAAAATAAAAGACTTTTATTTCGTTCCTCTAAAAAATTAGATTTTATTCCGTTTCAAATGCCGACTTTAAAAAAAAAAAAAAAAACCTTTTTATTTGTCGCATCAAAGACAAAACATGCCGTCTATCAGTTAGCTATAATATTATCATGCCACCTACACGCTCCGCTAGATGTTTATGTATCCACTGCTTGGCTACTGTGCCACAGCCAGCGAGAGAGAGGTCGCGAAGTTCGCGCGAGTCGTCTTCACACACACACACACACCTAGTCAGTAAATAACGCAAACACAGAAGTGTGTCGAACTGGACCGGAAGGTTTCTCTCTATTTTGCTACCGGCACACATGCATAGCTCCGGTTCTTATTTCTCAGTCTCTATATTTCTTTGGTTCAGTCCCAATGTGAACCGGAAAAAAAAATAATGCGAAATAATTATTTTTCTTCGAAATATATATTCTTCTTCGAAAGCTCTCACACCACCGCACCACCTCCTTTTCTTCTTCTTCTTCGTAGTCTTCTTCTTCTTCATCGTCTTCTTCTTCTTCTTCTTCTTCTTCTTCTTCTTCTTCTTCTTCTTCTTCTTCTTCTTCTTCTTCTTCTTCTTCTTCTTCTTCTTCTTCTTCTTCTTCTTCTTCTTCTTCTTCTTCTTCTTCTTCTTCTATAAGAATTAATCCAAATAAACGAAAGAATCAGCGTAAACATTTAACACAAACAGGAGTGAAGATACACATCCTTCAAAAGGGTAGGAATTGTTCTCTTCCTTTCATTTTACAACTAACTCAGACCTGGGACCTCAAATAATTGGGATTTTTTTTTTTGATACCATAAAATAAGGACCTCGTTATAAAGAAGTAGGGGAAAGTGACATGATTTGACTAGTCAATTGACGTGTCATATCTGTGTTGTGTCCATATTTTTGTCCTGTTGTGTCTATTTTCGCGTGTTCAAAAAGTTCCGACAATTTTTTCACCAACCATTTACAGGCCTGCTTTTTGGTGCGAAGCAAAGCTGGGCTACGCTGACTCCATTTAAGGGTGTTGGTGTGTTAGAATATGAATTTCAATGTATCTTTTACAAGGCTAATCATGAAGAGTTATTATTTCCATGTTTTCCACAGTTCTTCCAAGGGGGAGATGAGCCCTTGGTAATCACCAGAATAAGTGAGACTGATGATGAAGATGAGTATTGTAAGTTACACACACATCTCTAGTGTTTTATTGTCAAAGTTCATTTCTTTATACTTTTGACAACTTTATTTATAGTTATCATTTGTTACAATGAGTCGGCAAGTCAAAAATATTAACATTGGATTGTTATTAGCAGAGATAATTGCTCAGAGATCCTTAGTAACAAATGTGGGATTATATACTTTCAGGGACATTTAAATAGTTCATGTATAAGGATAGAAAATTTTGCTCTGATGGAGATGGAAAAAGAGAATTTTACCTATCCTGGCACTGAAAGGCTAAGCAATAAGGTGTTTCTTTTCATTTTGTAAAAAGTCGAACAAAAGTGAGTTTCATGATATAAGTAACCAGATGTATGGCAATATGTTCAAAACTATATCCTCAGCCTTTTTTTTTTCTTTAGGTAAGGGACTTCTCACATATTACCCCAGTTGACTCAAGCTCATTGAGTCAATGGTTATTACTTAGCTTTCCCTATTTTCCTAGACCTGACCTGTCTACTTGGAATTGAAAAAAAATCGTGGTTTTCAGGGGTATTAATAAAGTAGACATTATATCTACTGTTGAATTTATCAATTTGTCCTTAATTAAAATAATGCTTTAAACTCAGACAATAAAACCCTCCAAGAAATTTATTCAATTAAAGATCGTTATTTAATTGTCAGTTGGAGAAATTCGTATCTCTACTGAATTTTCATAGTATTAGGCAGGCCTGTTTTCCTCATTTACTGAAAATTATCTTTTATCTTGAAGGGATTAACACAGCTGAAATAAAAAGAACAATAGAGGAAAAAAGCCAAATGACCTTACATGGAGATTTGTTTATTTTAGTAATGTAATTTTATTACATTGATTAATATATTTCATCAAATGATCATGTGATTTAGTTAGTCTATATGATTCTTTTTTAATGTGAAATGTCTATTGGATAAAATGATCTCTCCACAATGTTGTCCACAGCTTCTGATTTGCCCACCAATTTCTCTGCAACACCCCCTACGGGTACCACCAGTGGATCTCGCGTTAGCACCATCAGTGACACACTTCGCTACAAGGACCCCAGGCCTTTTCAGCCAACAACGCCTATTGTGGTGGAGGTAAACTCTTGTATAACTTATAGTTTTCCAAATTTTTGCCAGTTTTGATCTCTGTCAATTGCAGTCTTGCTCATGAGACTGTGACAAAAGATCGTTTTTATAACATTCACTCCGAATTATGAGTGCACATGTATGTATTCAGATGAGAAAGAGGGGGGGGGGGGGGTGGGGGGGGGGGATGAGGAGTGCACATGTATGTTTTCAGATGAGAAAGAGGTGGGGGGGGGGGGGGGGGTTTCTAGACTCCAGCTTTCCGGGTTAGTAATCCAATTTTTTGCAGGGGCACCAATGGCTCAGGATAACACTGATCTGTCACAAAGTACTTTCCACCATATCTAACAGACCCTGCTACCTAATCACTATTGGTCAACAGTAGGTCAGAAAAAATCCGTACAACACCCAGGAGTGATACTGGTCTCTTTGTGTGTGAAGCGAGTGCCCTACAAACTGAGCTTTAGGGACCTTCTGTTGAAACTAAACACTAATTAAGTATATTAGCATTTCAAAATAGTATTTAATAACATCATATTAACATTGCCATCACCAGGAAACCCCAAAGAGGCCCAGAACTCAGATGAGTGCTCCCCCATCTCTTGCTGCGAGCAGAGAAAGTTTGAATGATCCTCGAACATCAAGGTCGGCAACACCAGTCGACATGAGTAAGCGTTTTTCTGCCGATCTGACAAAACTGGATGAGTTAGATCTCCATGGTCACCCAGCACAGCCTCCATCTCACAAAGGTAAAGGGAGAGAATGAGGGATGTTGTACAGGAAGAAATTTGGACATTTTGTTAATGCATGAATAGACGTTTTGTAAATTAAAGAAAATTGCGTCAAAATATTCAACTCAATAATATTTTTTTTCCTTAAGTTTTGTATGTACTTTTAAGGCGAGTTTAATTTTTTTTTTAATTTCTAAAGTTTTGAATGCAATATTAAGGTGAGTTGAATACTTTTTATTTTCCTAAAGTTTTGAATGTAAATTTAAGGTGAGTGGATTGGATTACTATTTGAGGTCAAATGTTAAATTTGATAGCAATAATTATATTTTTCCTTATTACTGTTTTCATATGTTATGCTCTCCTCATCTGTGGAATAAATGTGAATGTTTTGGATGTTTTTATTGAATGGATTTTCCGGCTGTGAAAATGTCTATTTCTCGTTGTTTGAGTGTGAAGAACAGCTATAACACCTTGTGTGTTGCAGTTTCTTATTTCATTGTGTATTGAAACTTTCATTACCTGATTACAATATCATAGAATTCTGTTCATACTTTCCTCTTGAAAAAAAAGAAAGTAAAATCTCATGGCTTTGGGGTATATACAAATAAATGATGTAATCAACTCATAATCTGTAGAGTGGCTTCAAATTTTAACCGTACCATATTTTCCCATAGTGGCCAACTGTCCTGGTGAATCGGGACTATCTCACTTTGGTAGTCTGGAGAAAAATGTTAAAATTAAAATAAATTTTTTTTTTAAAAAGAACTGTTCATATTTATGGAAATGATCCTTTCATGTCCCATGATTATACTTTTTCCACCAGCAAATTAAAACAAGGAAAATAAAAACTCTAAACCTAGATTTAATTATTATACAATAATTTTTGGGTCATGACGGTATTGTGCTTTAAGGTGTCCCGTTTTAGCTCTTTGAAAAGTTGGCCGCTATGTTTTGTTTCATATGTTTGGGTAGTTCCTTTAAACAAGATGCTGTATGCTTTTTGAAGAAATGAAAAAATCTTTCATACTGTCGTTGCATCGTTTAAAAGCAGATAAGGCATTAGCGATTTTCTATTACAACGGACCTGACAGAAAGATAAATCTTGTTTGCTGCTTCAACAGTTTTTAGTTTTAGTTTTTATAAGCCAAGTGAGTTCTGACACACTTATATAGCTTTTCACAAGCATGCACCGATGAGTCCTTTTGTGTAGATCTTAATAACGTGCAACCTGTATTTGTTATTGACATTCAATATGATAATGCTAACAAATGACAACTTATTAATGGGTGCTGTAAACAAAAAATTTATGAACCATTTTTTTCATGTCTAATATGGAAGTTTTTGTCTTTTCCAAAATTGGATTTGTGACAAGTATAGACAGCAGAAATGAAATGTTAAAAATTTTTGCAAACTTTGTAAATTGAAACGGTGCAATTTGATATCAATACAATAATAGAAGAAAAAAATGCCAACTCTTAACTTCGTTGTAGTGTATTTCTTAATTGCTTTTTGTTGAGATGATGCAGTATTTAGTTGTCAACAAAGATATGTAATTGTTGACCAAAAGCGATATCATTTAGAGAAAGGAACATTTAATTTACCTTTTATCACAATTATTTTATTTGCAAGCACCAAATATTATGACCATGCAATAAATGGAGATAATGAATATCAGAAGAAAATCAAGAAAAGTCACTGAAATTAAACTTTCTTTAAAATATATTTTTTAAAGTTCGTTGAGCTAAAAACATGTTCAGATTTTTTTTGGGGGGAAAAAACCCCTTCAGTGTTATAAAAAGACAAAATCTGTTGGGTGTTTTATATAGTCCATATAGCAGGACAGATTTCTGTCTCATTGTCTTCTTTATATTACCAACTTTCTCTGTCCCAATTAATCAGTGAGAGGTCACCGAAGGACAGGGTCACACGGCACGACCCCAGTTTATGTAACATCTGCTGCTGCAAAGCAAATTGGGGGTAAGTGCTCCTGTAACCAGGAGTTGAAGTGTATCAAAAAGGAATTTTTCTTCCATTCAATATTGGGTAGCTAATTTGGTATGGTGATTGTCTGTGGTGAATAGATTCTTTTGGGGGGGTTCTATAATTTTTTTTTGTTTTGTTTATTTTTAAGATGTGTTTCCTTTATCTTATTTTATATTTGGTTGATAAATTAACCTTGTTCATAAACCAACTTTTAGTTGGGAGTTTAGACCATAGTATACCACTTGCTTCAATCATCAGTTAAAGGTTTTAACAATTCACTGTGTAAGCTGCCTATTTAGTAATTATAGTAGTTTTATCTCTCTAATAACACATTCAAATGTTATAACCACGCATTAATAATTAAATCACCCTCCTTACCCTAATAACCCTTTACGATAAGCTTGTAGAGTTATAAACTTGGATTATTTGGGGGTTTTTCATCATTGCTTTGAGCTTTGTCTCAGATTTGAAAGGAAAATGAACCTCATTGCCAATCAATTTAAAGGGGGCTTGCTTTGGCAATTTTTATCTTTTTTTTGGCACCATATACCTAAAATGAGTTGTTTAATTTTTTTTAGATAAACTCCAAACAAGAAACTTTACATTCATATGTCAGTTTTCATTCTTTTGTTCACCTTCTTGGAATTTTACATGAATGTAATAAAACTGAAATCATGCATCTCAAAATCTTGGGTAATTTTTTTTTTTAGATAATATGATAATCTATCAACATATGTATTTTTATTCTATCAGTCCATTGAGCCTTTGTCTTTGTACGAAACAACCCATAATTATAAATATTAGTAACAACAATAACAATTTCACTCCCCATAGATTGCCCAAAGTAAAAGGCAACAAAACAGATCTGTAGGAGTCAATAGTAATTCAAATATTTTATTTATATATATGTATATATATATATAAATAAATTCACTCACGTATTTTTAACTGAAATGAGGAGGACATGGAAACGATCGTTTCAGTTAAAAATACGGGAGTGAATTTATTTATTATTATATGCTCTTACCTAAATTATCGAGCATTCTCGTACCCACCAACACTCATAAATATATATATATATATATATATATATATCTTTTTAATTGTTCTTTTTGACATGATGAAATTGTTGTATAGTGATAATTAGGCTTATCGTGTATCCCGCTCATTGTATGGTATACTTTAACTACTTTTAACAAGGAAAGTTTCAACATTACAGGGATGATCCTGTTCCAGTTTCTCTGGAATCTTAGATTTTTTAGAATTAATCCAAACTGGTTGTCTCTATCACAGCTTATTTTGTTTTGTTTCTGTTCATTGTTGTTTGTTTGTTTTTTTTTTGTTTTTTTTTTAATTGACATAAAACAATGGTATTTTTTACGTTTGGCCATTTAATTGTTCAAACTTTCACAGCACAAACAATTTTTTAAAATCTTGTTATCTCGTCAACATACTTCATAAGCATATTTAGGCTTTTTTTAGACGAAAATTGTGTCCATTTTTTTTTTTTTAATGTCTAGTTCCATCCCTGACATTATTAACTCACTCAACCCTAACACCGACTAGATCCGTTGTTTACCCGGGTTACTTTTATCCCATGCCTATTTATTACATTTTTCTGAGACAAATTATAGGCGTAGTATTAAAGCTTATGTTTTTTAATAATTACAAGTTAATGATAGTTGAATAAAAATATCTATGTACATGATCATTTTTAATATATTTTTCTCCAATTTTGAAAAGTAGCAAAAATCTCTAGGATTGAGTGAGTTAATAATCTATTCACTAAAAAGGAGAAATATCATTTATAATTCAGCCATTATTAATCAGCTTTGGTAGTCTTGGGATAACCGAAAATTAGAGCAGCGAAGATAAATTGCTAACTTTTAAATGTTGAGAAGTCAAATACGTGAACTTTTATTCAGTGTAATATCCACTAAATGTGCTTAAGGGGTCTCCAGATGACAGCAACACTTAACACACAAGACAAGACAAGACGCATATGAGGCGATATTATAATCTATTTTTCGACAGAGGCAATGCTGTAACTAGAAAAATAACCCCCAAGAAAAAGAGATTGATATTAATTTTTAGTAATTTTTATGAAAATGGGACACTTGTTGAATAAGAGAACGAAGAATCAGTCAACTCACTTAATTGTTGAAATTCAGGCAAGAATAAGTAATGATAATTCTTATGTCGCACCTCGATGAATCATCCAGTACTTTTGTTACAAGTTAAACTATCCAAGAAATGAGAAATGAAAAAAAAAAAGAATTTATTTTAATGTTGTCATTAGATGTCTGGAGTTTTATAAAGCTAAATCTTTGTTACCCTTTAAATAATTTATAAATATCCAAAAACTCAACATGTGATCAATTAGTAGAAAGGAATTGGGTCTCTGATGTAGAGGGTGTAATTGTTTTCACATAAGGCAGATGACAAGAAAAAGATGGAGGAAATTTATGGCGTTTATGAAATCAATAAAGTTGAATGATAAAGACAAACATTTTTATGGCATGTCTAAGCCAATATTTCAATGCAAATTTTATCCCGAATAGATAATGTGTCTGAAAGTTTGATTCTTTTTACGTAGCTTTCAATGTTCCTTTGTCTACACAAAAGACATGAAAGACACACATTTTCAGGGGTGTAACTTACGTTGTCTATTTCAAAAAGTAACACCTTTAATTGTATGACTAAAAGTATCTGTACCTTATCTAGGGTTGATGTGTTTGAGACATTTATTGCATGCCATCTATAGTAAAGTCGTGTATTCCACAATTTATTTTTTTCTAATGTATAACACTTTTACCAAGGGTTATATGTTTACAACTAATTTTTTCTGCACCTTGCTACAAAATAAGAGACAATTTATACATTGTTTATACTTTGAAATTGTATGAAATTTTGATCTGAATTAAGTGTTACCTCAACAAATTATACAATCTATACAATTTACTGAAAGGTTTTTATTATCGTACTTTATTCAATATTGAATGTAATTATGTCAATCCAGTAAAATGTTTCAAAGTTTTAAAGCTTTTCCTTCTCTTTCTTTTATTTTACAAGTCTTGTGCATATGATGATAATAGCAAACAAAGAAACTCTAAAGAATAAAGAAATTTGTTACAAGTAGAGATATGACACACTTTAACCCTCTTTCAATATGACAGTCGAGTCGATTTGTTAAAGTTTAACTAAGAATTCAATTATTTTGACACTTTACTAACCATCTATCATTTTTTCTTTAGAGAGTTGATCTGTAACATGACGGTTCGTTGTAGGATTGATACATTATACAATTGAGGAATATTTTAAAAGTTATGTTGAACTTATCCAGAATGTCAACAGATACATTTTTATTCAAATCTTATGTGATGAATTGTGCCTAACTAAATGGCTTTCTTTTTTGAGAAATTTGCTAATTATTACAGATATAGAAAAATGACCAAAGCACATTGGTTTTCTATTTTTTAAAAATCTATTTGCTTTTGAATGAAGTAATCAATTCATTTTTATAAAAAATGTTTTGCCTGCTAATGATTTTTAGTTCCATGTGTCAATCACCATGTTGTTTAGTTTGTTTGATTTTATAATTTTACATTTGCAAAATGCATGAGTGTCATATATTATTGCCTTGTTGTTCTTGACCATCCATTCCTCTCCCCACCCCCCTTACTCCCACCTCACCCCTCATCCCCGTACCGCCTTGCTGTGTGGTGGTGCTGTGCTGTATCATGCTTGGTGTTTTGTGCTGTGTGGTCTTACACATCGTGTATCCAGACACAAGGACACACCGATCAGGCTCCGTGGACCAGTTATGTCTCTCTCTGTCACCCCGACCCCCCTCCTCTCATCTGCCCACCCCCCAAATCATTGTCACACCCACTTCGCCACGTCCTGGTAGTAAGTCACCCTTTTTCTGCATTCATTCCGTTTCCCATCTAAGGGTTTGCATTATACTCTTGCTTGTATATGACTTTTGCAACCTCTCACTTGTGTTGAGTTTTTAGTTACCGACCACCTGTTCCGTCGCCTTTCCAAATTATCCTATTACCTATGCATGGTTTCACTCTCTCATTCTTTTGCTTTTAGTATGTGTTGATGGTGTTTCCTCCACCGTGGCACCTTATATTTACTATTAATATGTATCAATTCTAAGAAAATTTTGAAATGAAATTATATATGAATATACTATGTCAATATTTATGAGGCATCTGGTTTGTGATACGTGTGTCTATATATGCGTGTGTGTGTGTGTGTGTGTGTGTGTGTGTGTGTGTGTGTAAGCCAATGTAATTTGAAAGTTAAGCGCTTGGAGTCGATGTTTCAGAGTTACAGCGCTATATAAGATTTTAGCATTATTATTATTATTACTATTATTATTATTATTATTATTATTATTATTATTATTATTATTATTATTATTATTATTATTATTATTATTATTATTATTATTTCCATTATTTCCTTTGTCAGAAAATTCATAACAACTTTCTATGATTTGAGGGGAGGGGGGAGGAGGCAATGGATCCCTTGGGAAGAGCAATTGACAAACACACAAACAGACTTTTTATTTTCAATCTCTAATTCATATTTTTTAAAACTCTTTCAGTGCCATTGGCCGTACTATGCGGCCAGAGGAGAATCTGTTCTTCTGGCCAATGACCGCACAGTGCGGCCGGTCTTGAAAGGAAAAAATAATAATGTAATCCAATCCTACTTTCTACAAAAGTACTGTAAATTGAACCAAGGGTATCATTTCTTTCATCAGAACATTCAATTGGCCCTAGGGGGTTATTTTAATTGAGATTGTGTGCCAAATTCGAATGTCGCTTTGTCTTAGCTTGTCATTCTCATGCTGCCTCAATCAGGTGTCAGGCATTTTGTGACGGAAATGCGAATATAGCCTCAGCGTTGAAAGAGTTAATTACTTTCTCCTCTATTCAGCCGTGATTGGGTAGTTGAATGTAAAATGACAAGATGAAGTGATAAGTTCATACTCTATTCAGAGGGTAGCAATCAATTATTGCTATCTATTTCACACTACAGAAACCGAAATAAATTCTCTTCTCTTTAGACATGATAGCTTCATTGGACTTTTTTTTTCAAACTTCATATGAAGACAGAAATGAGTTTGTAATGGAAAAGTGTCACAATTACCAGTGAATTAGCACAAATGTTCATCTTTTATCACAATCAAATGCTTATATATGTCATTCGTATTCAAAACATTGTAACAATAGTAATCTTTAAGATGAAGTTAATTAAAATGACACTTATTCTGATTTTTATTTTATAGTGAGAACTTAAGAAAGCAACGCCTGTAGGCGCAAAGTCTGTCATAGTTTAGCAAAGTTTGATTTTTAGTACCATAAGAAAGTTACCCTCGTTATGGAATCTTCTGTTTATATCCAATTGAACTTCTTTTTTCGGTGCACTTTAATTATTAGTACGATTGAAGCTTTCTTGAACACGTAAAATTCAAATTAGCATATATCATTTACAAATAGAAATAAAATACAAACTTGGCAATTGAGTTATCAATCTTTTGACATTTGTCCATCTAAAGTTGACTTAAATCCGCACACTTTTATGGAACAACCTACCTGCTCATATCAAGCTTTTGAGCGATATTGTGACCTTTGACAATGCAGTGTAAACTATCAGGAGCACACCTGGATTTTTTCTTTAATTTTGGGCATTCACATCAAGAGTAACATTCTTTCTGACTGCATCAGTCTTAGTCTCAGTCTTAGTCGTGTAGGAAAAGATTATGTCTCTATTTGCTGTTTAACTATCTCTATATTGCTTTGTACGTATTGGTTCAAAATGATTGTCTTTAACTAGTTATTAAATGGTTTGACTTTAGATATTCTTTGATCAGTTGTATGACAAAGATTGCAACTCTTACCCCCAATTTTAAGATAAAAGGATTCATTTCAACTACAGGCACAAATAAACACTTGCTCTTCTCTTTGAAAACAGCAAGTGGTAGATCTGATAGTTATCTTATTTCATCTTGAACTGAAATACAAACAGCATGTAGTCATGTACTAATTTTTGTAACTTGTAGCCATGAACTGTACACATTTTATATTTTAACCACTCACTTTTTAAGCAAATTTGAGGGTTTCCTAAATATTAATCATATCCTCCCCCCTCCAAAAAGTAAAAAAAAGAAAATCAAATTGTTTAATAAGGCTTTTTTTTTCTTAGCCTGTCAAAGTGAAAAGCCCTTAACACCCTCCCATCACCCCTCTCTTCTTTTACATCCTCACATTACATTAACTGAAGATTTTATTTTCAGGTCGACAAGGTGTTTCTATTTTTCACATTAAATGTAATAGAATTATATTGTTTCCCTTGCCTGGTTTGATTTTATTTTAACATATTTTTAATGTCTAGAGCTAGTATTTATTTTCATCATGTTCTTGGGATGTTTAGAAGTATGGAAACGCATGCAGAATGTAGAGAAAAAAAGAGTTGGTAAAAGAATTTCATAGAGGCTATACTGATTCTATTCTGAAATCATTTTGTAACATTTGCTATGGACGAGAGGAATGAAAAGAGCAGTGCTATAGGGCAATGCAGTTATTTTAGTTGAGGTCTCCAGGGGTACCCCAAATGCCAAATAAGATGGAGAGAAAGATAAAATGAGTGAATGTGACTCATTTAAAAGGGGATAATACAAAACAAACAATATTTCAGCCTTTGACGATTTGATTTTAAAGAGAGAGGTACACCAAAGCATAGGACAACTTCAGTCCTCTTCGGAATTCGAAGCCAGCTCGCCCTCATGGGCTGTCAGAACTTTTGCTCGATTTGATCTTAATTTTGTTTTTTTTTTCGTTGTTAAATCAATTATGTCCCTCATTCAATTCCAGATCAGTTAACCTACCTCGCATTTTTAAGAAACAGGCACTATTGTCTTTGTTTTCATTCATCATGTTTTGTTGATAATGGGGAAAACCGGAAATGTCACACCATCTGTCTTTGTTAATAATAATAATAATAATGCTGAAAACTTATATAGCGCTATAACTCCGAGACACCAGACTCTAAGCGCTTAAATTACAAATTACTTTGGCTGAAACATACTCATTCACACACACAAGCACACACACACACACACACACACTACACGCACACACAACACAACACACAACACAAACCAAACCTATCTTGCTTCTCATACCATCTACTAAAATCGAAACAAATATGTTTTAAGCAAACGTTTAAAAATAGACAAAGATTCTTTTTCACGAATGCTCTGCGGTAAGGCGTTCCAAATAGAGGGTCCGAAATGAGAAAAGGATCTCATTCCAGCATTTTTCCGAATTCGAGGGACAACTAGTTTTGTGGAATCACTGGCCGAACGTAAGGGGCGGGGTTTTGAATATCTTTCAATTAGTTCTGAAATGTAGGAAGGGGCAGTACCTTCAAGACAACGATACACTAAAACACAAGCTTTGAATTTAATTCTTTTCTCAACAGGCAGCCAATGCAGGTCATGAAGTAGAGGTTCGGCAGAGTCGCACCTACGCTTCATGAATACTAGTCTGGCAGCGCTGTTTTGGACAATCTGAAGACGTTTCAGATTGTATTGCGAAACGCCAAACAACAGAGCATTACAATAATCCAATTTCGATAGTACGAGGGACACAACCAGGTGCTTGGTCACATCCTCAGATATGAACCGTCTAATGGAAGCAATCTTTTTTAGTTGGAAAAAGAGAGATCTAACCAAATTATTAACCTGATGCTCCATCGACAGTCCAGAGTCTAAGAATGTGCCAAGGTTTTTCACTTTGTCAACAATTTGAATAATTGAATTGAAGTTTCCATTCCATTTGACTTTTTTTATCTATTTCTTCAATCAACATTTTTTTTAAAATTAAAGAATCAACAATGTTGCTCTATATTTCATCTGAGATTTTATATAGCGCAATATCCACTAAACATGCTCAAAGCGGTTTACAAGGGGTCCCTATCCAACAGCAACAATTAACATGTCGGATGAGACACGACGCCTTTGTTAAGTGATTTTTTTTTTTCCGACATAGGCAACGCTGTTAATGGCTAGTATGGTGAGATAATGTGAGTAAAAAGCCTTTTCCAAGGACTCAACTATGGGACAAGCGAGGTTCAACCCAGGACCTTCTGATCCAAAAGCGAATGTACTTGATCATTCCAGCAGTTGACATGGCTTAAAGATAGAATTAAGAAAAGTTGCCCTCTTGGTTTGAATACACTTTTAAAACAATTGTTTAAATTTAAAACTCACTTTCTGTTTTAAGCCTTGTATTCCCAATATGAGCACTATATCTTGTCAAAATAAAAAATAATTTGGCTAGCATCATCGTCCTCTCTCTCTCTCTCTCTCTCTCTCTCTCTCTCTCTCTCTCTCTCTCTCTCTCTCTCTCTCTCTCTCTCTCTCTCTCTCTATCTATCTATCTCACTCTCTCTCTCTCTCTCTCTCTCTCCATCTCACTCACTTTCTCTCTCTCTCTCTCTCTCTCTCTCTCTCTCTCTCTCTCTCTCTCTCTCTCTCTCTCTCTCTCTTTCTCTTTCTCTATTGAGTTGAAAAACAGAACCATTATGGTGACTAATTGCCAGCTAAAAATATTTTGTCTATGGTAGATTCTTTATCAAACAATCACGATACCATGCTCAGTGCACACTTGTTATGAACAAGTTCCATCGGTCATTTTTTAAATAAAGTTCTGCCATTGCTAATCCATTCTTTCTCTTTTTTTAAAATGCTGAATTACATATCAGTCATTGTTGCAAGCGCTGTAAAACCCTTAAAAACAAAAACAAACAAAACATAAAATTACTAACAGCTAAACTAACCTTTACTTTTCGCCCTTGCTTTTTTCATTTTTTGTTTTTGCATTAATATAAGCAATTTAGTAATGAAATTGATTTTGTGTTACAATCTGGCATTTTTTCCCATCTCATTTCGTAGCCCTTAATCCCTTAGCCTTGGGACTGAATTTCTTTCAAAAATTGTAATTTCAATCCCATCAATACTGTTGTAGCTTCAATACTGGATAGACGCAACATGTGTGTGGTGTGGGATGCTGATAGGTTATGGCTCTGTATCACAATGGTTGTGTCCTTTAGTATGGTTATGACTGAAAATATGATTGCTTTCATCTAGAGAGTAGTAGAAGTGATGGGACTTTCAAGGAAGCCTGGGTTGCTTTTCTATCACTTTTACCGCTCCCTTGGAGAAATGGTTAGATTTATGATTATAACCAGATAATAATGGGAGAAAATTACAGTTTGAAAGAAATTCAGTCTTAAAATTAGAGGGATAAAGTATTAGTTATCAAAAAAAATATCGCCTTTTGCGCTGCTATCATTTTCTTTTTAGCTGATTTTTTTTTTTCACAAACTGCATATTACAGTACACACAATACAAAATGCTATATTGTCGTTGATTTCACATTTTATTGTAAACTACAAGTTTCAAATATTATGATATCATAAAGGAATTGGCACAGTACAAATTAATGAAGGATTTTACATATTATTGTATGTGATAAAAATCATGATTTATCCCATAACCGCTTGTTATTTCCAGTTAATTTTGTAAAATATATATAGAATATATATAACACAATATATATTTTATATGTCATTAAAGTAATCAAAAGTAGCTTACGTTAATTAGATGTGAAATCAACGACGATATTGCGCCTTCTTCCTTGTAGATGTGAGCTCTATTAATATTACGGATTCCTCTGTTCCTGGCTCTTTTTTTTGTTTGGTTTTTTTTTTTGTAGTTTTCTAACCAAGCTTATTAATCTCACTTGTAATGTAATGTTTAACAAATGCCCAGTACAATCTGGGTGGGGTCTCATAAAATATTACCAATTGCAGATGGATTTTTATTTAAAAATTAGATGTTATTGTTTATATATAACTTAATTTAAAAGTCAATTTCTTATTTATGGTAGGAGGATAATGATGATTAGAATATTTATAATTTTAAAAAAACTATACTAACAATGGTAATGTGTTATAGCTTGTGAAGCTCGAGTAAACTAGAACTTTGTTAAGAAGTTGTTGGATTGACTTTCAGGTGATACTTATGTAAAGATGTTCAGAAAGATTTTTGATGTTAATTTTATTATCAAGAATGTTAAGTTAGTATTTTTTTTTTTTTAATAACTAAAAATAAGATCACAACCATTATAGATAAAGTGGAAAACATCAATCACAGTGATAGAGACTGTATAAAGGAATGTAAAAGACGTGAAACTAATCATTAATTTTTAGTTGAATAACCACATGTACATCTAATGAATCTATTCTGAACTAACCGTATGGTTTGTTTTGTGTATTCTCTGTTTTGAAAGGAATTATTTAAAGAGGAAATGGAATGTATCATCAAAAAGTGTTTGTATTTTGTGTTTTATTGTTTTTATTTGCATTTTAGTAGCTTCCAATCATGGAATAAGAATTTTTTTTTTTAGTTTTCCCACCTGCATCCTATTACTACCATGTTCTTTCTTTCCATAGGAAGCAACATTGGCCACAGACGTATAGGTTCGGATGAATATCGTCGAATGCCCCTCTCAGTGACCACACCTCTCTCAATCAATGTTGGGGGAGGAGCAGTTACTGCAGGCCCCACCCACAGTTCTAATCCTGTCCATCACAGTAACACGTGCCCCACCAAACTCACTCACTTAGCAGGTATTGTTGGAGGTTGTTGCTATTACTGTAATTATAATTATCACCATCATCTTCATCATCATCATTTTTGTTATTATTATTACAGTAGAATTACTTTAAACCGAAATTTTGGGGACCTTCTAAACCATTTCGGTTTAAAGACATTTTGGTTTAAAGCAAGTTCCCGTTTTGCAATGTTTTTCAATGGTAGTAACTTTTTAAGGAATTTGCTCATTTAATGGTATCATGGGTTTCCCGTTAAATGGAGTTGTTGAATAAATGCCGTCTTCGTAACCATTAATTTTTAAATTTTTTTTGGTGTGTTTTAAAAATATTTTTGGGGATTTTCGTTTTCAATTCAAAATTGTTGAAAGAGTTGAGTTCGGGATGCCGTGTTTTTTTACATATTTCTGTCTTGATCAACTTTTTTTTCATCGACTTCACATAGTATTTTAATTTTAAACTCCAACGTGTAAGCACAGTGCTTTCTTTTAGACATCTTTGAGTAAAATGCAAAACTAAAATAAGATCGAAAGTTCTTGTGCGATAATTGATAATGAACGACGCGCAGCTATTCAGAGGTGAAGTGAAATGGAAACGAAAAGGCGTGTCAATGCTAAGCTGTCTACTAGGCATCTCTCTTTTGTTGAAAAGCCATTAGGTTCAAAGGCCTAATTTCATAGACCCCTCCCCCCCCCCCCCCCCTCACACACACACACACTTAAACAAAGTGGAAATGAAATGGCATGTCAATGGTAAGTTGTCTAACCCCCCCCCCCCCCCCTTCCTTATTCTCGTGTTTAAAATCCAGTCAGTTCCAAATCATCAACACACGAGCGAGAACATCTCGCTTGCGTGATTCTACACCCCAACTCCTCCTCTTTCCTCATTTTTCGCCTGCCAGTCACCCGCTGTCTTCCTTTTCCAGTCTGTGCGATTGTGGTGTTGGCCGAGCCCAAGTGCAGTGTTTGCCTACCCCCCACCCCCACCCCACCCATCACCCTCATCTTATACTTACGCTCTTTGTTTAATATCGCCGGCACATTATTACGTGTGGCCACCTTCCCCAATTTTTGAAGAAAAATTGAGAGAGAATAAAGGAAGGTGGTCTCAAATTGTTTCGGTTTAAAGAAAGTCCTTCTTAGAAGTATTTCGGTTCATCGTAAAAATTAGTACAAGGATAATGAAGAAACTAGTACAATTTATTAAATTCTTTGCGGTTTAAGGTATTTTTCGGTTTAGCTTCTTTCGGTTTAAAGTAATTTTACTGTATTATTATTATTATTATTATTATTATTATTATTATTATTATTATTATTATTATTATTATTATTATTATTATTATTATTATTATTATTATTATAATCATTGTGAAACTAGGGTTTGAGTCCTGCTCTGAGCAGCGCATAGTTGAGTCCTTGAAAAACGTTTTTTTACTCACATTCTCTCACCATACTCAGGTGGAAATGAGTACCTGGTTGTTATTCTTATCACCATGTCTCATCCTACATGTCAAGCGTTGCTGTTGACCAGGGACCCCATGTAAAGTGCTTTGATTATATGTAGTGGATATTGCGCTATACAAATTTCTTCTTCTAGGTTCCATGCCTGGTCCAGGCTTCGGATACTGCATGAATTATCTCTCTCCATTCCTCCCTGTCTCTTGCTTTTTCAAACAGCTCTTGGATTGTTAGGTTGGTGAAGCCCTTCAGTTGGTCTATGAGTGTTTTTCTTTGTCTCCCCCGGGCGCGTTTACCAGGTATTTTTCCACAACTTGCCAGGTATTCATTCTTATCTTTCCTTACTATGTGTCCGAAAAAGGATAGTTGTCGATCCACTATTAAGGGCATTAGTTTCCTTTGTTGGTATGTTTGTTTTAGCACTTCTTCGTTCATTTTGTGTGCGGTATACGATATTCTCTGCATCCTTCTCAAGCACCACATTTCAAAAGCTTCAATGTTCTTTTGTGTTTCTGCATTTGTAGTCCAGCTTTCGCATCCGTAGAACAAGATTGGCCACACGTAGCACTTCAAGACTCGGAATCTAATCCCGAACGACATCTGTTTGTTTTTCAAAATGTTTCCCAGGTCCATGAAGGCCTGTTTGGCTTGAGTTATTCTTGCTCATATGTCTCGGTTACATCTTCCATCTGTTGTCACTATTGAACCTAGGTATTTAAAACTTTCTACGTTGGTAAGCTGCTCGCCGTGAATCGTTATATTGCAGGTGTTGTTGTTTTCGGGGTTTTTCTGTATTACCATGCATTCTGTTTTGGTGATATTCACTTCCATTCCCTTGGCTTCACTATCTACTACCACTTTGTCAACAATCTTTTGAAGTTGGATTTCTGATGTTGCAATGAGTACCGTATCGTCTGCGTATCTTATATTATTTATGTTGTGACCTCCTACTTTTATTCCCTCCATATTATTTATGCCCCTCATGATTGTTTCTTGGTATAGATTAAACAGATCTGGTGAGGCAACACACCCTTGACGGACTCCTTTCTTAATAGGAATGGAATTTCCTGTAGAGTTTCCGATTTTGATAGATGCCTGCTGGGTGTAGTATAATGTTTGCATGAGTCTGAGGTCTTTCTCATCAGCGCCAATGGAGTGCAGTTGTTTTAGTATTTCTTCGTGGCGTACTCTATCAAAAGCTTTTTTGTAGTCGACAAAACAGAGGTATAGTGGGGTCTGAACCTGTATAGCTCTTTCACTTAAAACACGGAGGAGGTATATTGCGTTCCTTGTCCCTCTGTCAGGTTGGAATCCATATTGTTCTTCTGCGATTTCGGGGTTAATCTTATTCCTTAGTCTGTTGATAATTATACGCAACAGTATTTTGTTGATGTGACTTATTAAACTTATAGTTCTAAAATTTTCGCATCTGACTGCACCTGCTTTCTTTGGTATTGCTATGAAAATAGAGTTACAGAGATCTTCTGGAATTTTCCCAGTATTGTATATATTGTTGAATAATATGTGAAGTTCATCAATTGCTAGATCTCCTAGGCTTTTTAATACCTCTACAGATATTTCATCAGGGCCTGTTGCTTTACCATCCTTCATTCGTTCCATGGCATGTTCAATTTCACTTTTGGTGATGTTTGGTCCGCTTAATGGTTCTTTGAATTTCAGTGGTGGTTCATTTCTATTTGGATCATTGTACAGTTCGCCTATGTATTCTACCCATCGGCTTTCTATATGTTGTTCTTCAAATAGCAGTTCCCCTTGTTTGTTTTGGATACAACTTCCTGCTGCTTTGCTTTTCCTTTTCCCTGATAGTTCTTTTATTCTTTGGTGAGCTTGTTGGGGGTTGGGTTTGTATTCTCTTTCGATTTCGCAGCATTTCCAGTCTAGATAGTTCTCGTGTGCCTCGATGCATTTGGATTTAATGTGGTTGTTCAATGTTTGGTATTCTGCAGACCCTCTGCTTGCATTTTCGTCTTTCTTCAAATAGGTTTAGAATTTCATTTGTCATCCATTCCTTTTTGCTGTTTGTTTGAGCTATTGGTAAATGCTTTTCTGTAGTTGCTTTGACACACTTTTGGAATATATCAAATTGTTTTTCACATTTTTCGTTATCAGGTTCACTTTGGCTTTGTATCATGAGTGCATTTTCAAATTCTTCTCTCATTTTTGTTTGTATGCCATTGTCTTTGCATAACCTGTAATCCCTCTTTATTCTACCAGCTGTTCTCTGAATAGCTTTAAACTTTATCCTTACTGTACAAACAACTGGGACATGGTCACTGTCTACATCGGCGCCTGGGTAGGTTTTGCAATTTAATATGCCATTTCTGAATCTTGATGATACTGCTATAAAGTCTATCTGGTTCCTTGCTCTGTCCCCTGGTGATTGCCATGTCCAGGTTCTTCTTGGGTGTTGTTGAAACCCAGGTGTTTGAAATTATTAATTTATTTGTTCTACACCAATCTGCCCAGATGTTTCCTCGTTCATTTCTGTCTCCGAGTCCATGTGGTCCGATTATGTCACCATCTCTGCCTCTGCCAATCTTAGCATTTAGGTCCCCCATTACCATAAGGACTTCTTGTGATTTACACATTCGTTTTGCTTTGTCTAGTGAATGGTAAAACTCTGTCATATCTGCATCTGTCGCCTCTTCTGTTGGTGCATAAACTTGAATAATATTGGTGTCAACTACAGGTCCTCTTAGCTTAACCAGCAAAACTCTGTCTGAGATTGCTACGTGCCCTTTGTAAAATTTGGTTGATTTTTGGTCTAAGATCATCCCTACTCCTTTTTGGAAAGAGGTTCCACCACTCCATATGATCTTATATGTCATGTTGTTTTCTTGTTTTGACATGGTTCCCTGCTCTTTCCATCTCATCTCTGCCAGGCCAAGAATATTTATTTGGAGCCGTTTCATTTCTTTTAGAATGTTGTTTAGTTTTCCTTTTTGGGCACAGGTCCTGACATTCCATGTCCCAATTTTGGTTTTGTCACATTTGTTAAATTTATTTCGCCTAGTAACTGGCTGACGGTTCGGTGTGACCTGACGAACATCACGCTCCCAACCGAGCGAGGCAGCAGTCTTCCATGAAAACATGCTCCCCTTTACGCTGTCACCGTTTAACTTTTTGGACTTATTCATGCAGTTAACTCGGCAAAGTTACAAGAATGGTTTGCCATTGCCTATTCTTGTCGCCCTCTGCAGTTGGCCAGCTTGACCTGTTACCGTTCGACACCACGAGGAGGTTGCAGTAGGGCTTGATGATGATCTATCTTTGCAGACTTGGCATCATCCATTTGTCGAACGCTATACAAATACCTGAGTTATATAAATGTTCATATTAATATTAATTATGTTTATACAGTTTGTTTATATGTGTAATAAATAATCCTGATAATTTGTTACCCCCCAGGACCAGACTCAAGCTACCTTCCCCCAACTGATGGTCGTGCTGTTTCTCCTCCATCCCGATCCATTTCATACCAACCACCTGGTAGGGATCCTGTTGCTGTGTCCCCCAGGTCGATTTCCTTAAGCACTAACCCTTACCTGCCCCAGGTGGTCAAATTGGGACATGAAGCAGGTATCACTTTCAGTTTCTTGATACTGTTAAGCTTAAGTGGCAAACATAATAATGATAATGGCAATATCTTGTTATTCAATTGATAATAGAGAGACGTAATTCCACTGATTTTCAAGAGAATGTAATTGCTTTATAAATGATGTTGACAATGTAGATCTTTTAGATGAGAAATTTTGCATTAGTAAAATAACTAAAATATTAAATGATCAGCATCATCCACTAAGACCATCAGTTATTATGTCAGGAAGGAGTGGTCGCCCTTTCTCTATTTCAACAAAAACAGAAAGACACAGAAAATCTTTTCTGCTATCCAGTATTAGGCTTTATAACAACAAGCAATAATCATTTTATATAATTATTTTCGCTTTTTTACTTCCAAATAATGTAAATATTAATTTATTAATTTATATGTTTTGCAATCGTTTCAATTTTCAATTTATAGTGACAATTTTAACTATTTTACAGTGTTGAAATTATTCATATATAAAGCATGGCTCTGGCTGTGAAACTGCTCCTTATTAATATATACATCATATTTCCATTATCTATTTATCTTACTGTTTAAATTATAACATGTCCTTTTTGGGATGCAATAAAGTATTATTATTATTATTATTATTATTATTATTATTATTATTATTATTATTATTATTATTATTTTCAGTCCCAGGTGTAGTCAAGATTTTATCCGATTCCTCTGTTCACTCAGCAGTGATTGGGTAGTAGGGTTTGTTAGGTCTGGCAGAACTTTGTAAGCCAGCATCCTATTCAAAGGGTAGCAAGCACCTGTTATTTTCTGTTTGGAGTACTTTGATTCACTTATAAATATAAATGCCATGTAATCCAGTGTTCTATCAGTTCATGGATGTTTGACCTTTCTGACTGGCATGGGATAGTTTAAATCCTGGACATAGTGACCGCTCAAAATTACAATCGCTCTCGACAAACGAAAAAATGTCAAGACCCCTGTGATTTGAAAAAGCGACATATAAAAGAGCCTCTTTTTTTAAATTTCCTCTACAAAAATCTCGACTGCATTTTTTTTCATGACTGTGATAAAATGGGTAATAATATCCACAAATTAATGCAGAAACATATTCTGTTAAACTGATTTACTGCAATGCTGATAAAAGACGAATACAAGGAGGGAAAGAATCATGGAAACTTTTTTTTTAAAATATCTTTAAGCTTATATTCTGTTTACCATATTTACAGTTTCGTTATGGTGGTGGTAGTAGATTTATATAGCACCTTTCGCTTAAGCCTGAAGGCATTTTTGAGGGTCCAGATAGCTCAGTTGGTAGAGCACTCATTTCACACACAAAGAGATCAAGATCGATCCCTGGTGCAGTTGAGATTTTTAAATGACCTATCCCCCCTGTTCATCCAGCAGTGATTGTGTAGCTGGCTCTGTTGGAGATTGTGGAAAGCACTTTGATATAGACTAGTGTTCTATCCAAATGATAGCAAGCTATTGCTGTTATCCATTTCATGCCATAGAAATTTGGATGAACTCTGTTTCCATGGGCCTCGTGTGCTTTTGCAACAAGTTATAATACATTTAGAATATACAAATTCTACACACATACATACAAATGAATAGAGTTTAGAATTGTTAATCACAATGGTTCTGATGAATTGCCATTTCACTTATTACCTTATGATTACAGGACTTGCAGGATTCTAGCACATTCTTGGTAGATGCCAATAAAACATGCTAGAATTCAAGCTTGCCAAAATCCGATACTCATAGGTGGTAACGACTTATTATAGCTAAAAGTCAGTCACCCAACTCCAGCGTGCCGTATTCCAGAGCGTGCTGGAATTTGGTGTGCTAGAATCAAGCAAATACTGTATAGATTATTAAAGTAAAAAGAAAGAAACTATGTACACACTGCTGTTTTGTTATCTTGACAACATTCAAATTCATTGTATTTTCTCATACAGCTACCGCCAATATAAAGAATGTCTACCAGAATAGTGAACCTTATCCCTTTCTTGAGGCTCATTTACAGGTCAGTTCAGGTCATTTGTTTTGATTGACACATGTTATGAAAAGGAGATTAAAATGGGAAGTGTGTAATCAGGGCTGAAAATTCATGTTTGCTCAAACAAGTCATACACCGCCATTCTCCCTCTTATTTTTTTTTTCTATTTTACAATGCTAGTCAATCATGCAATGTTGACTTAAAGTAGAATTTTTGCTGAAATTGTTAACATCATCCGAAATATTACAAAGAAGAGAGAATAGCTATTATTACAGTCAAGGGTTGACTTTTATGCAAGATTTGACTTTAGCAGTGTTTACATATCACAAGCAGAATCATAAATATGACTCTGAAGTGTTTAAAACCTATTGATAAAGACTCCTACAGTGGGCAGGGATGTACTTGTGTCTTCTATCCCCTGTATCTGTTTTCCAACATGTTTTCTGTCTTTGTCTTGGAATGAGATTACTTGGTTTTGTCCTGTCCTTGGCCGGATATCCTAGCTGGGAGGGAAACAGTCAAATGTATAGTAAGTTTTGGGAGATGATATTTTTTGTCTTGTAAATCGTCTCTTTGTTATGCACCGTTTTATGTTTTGTTTAAATTTTCTATATGATTTGTAAACATTTTAGTGTATTCCTCTAAGTGGGGCGCTGTGCTTGTGTCTTGATGAGATTTTTAGGTGATCTCAAACTAAGTACACCGATAGTGTGCTCTTGGGATCTACATCTGTTCCCTATTTGAACTAATTCCCCTTTGTCTTACCTTTTCTTGGGTGCTTTTATTGCAATTTTAGAACTTTTTACTATCCCATTTTCTTCCTTTTTACTGGCGCTTATATGACCTTAATGTGTTGCAAGCACCGTAAAACCTTAAAAACAAAACAAAACAAACTATTGATAAAGAAAAAAAGAGTGTTTTAATTTTTCCATAATTTACAGAATTCTGAGAATTTACACATTTCTTTTCTCCTAACCGTAATTTGACTCCAGTTTTAGATTAACTTGAATTTTTTAAATTCTTGTGTCTTAAATTTCCTCAGCCAATCCCAGCATGCCCCACTAGTGCTGAATCAGTACAGATATTTGAAGAACATTGCCGGGTAGGTTCAGTCTTAATTTATTAAACCACCATAGAACAGTCATTGAATGAGGAGTAAAAGTAAAACTTACTCACAAGGAATAGATTTAGATACATAATTTATGTAATGGGGGGTCCCAATAGATCAGTTGGTAGAGCACTCGCTTCACACGAAAAAGGGACCAAGATCGACCCAGGTGCAGTCGAGAATTTTTTCTGATACTCCGACCTCCCCTCCTGTCTACCTAACAGTGAATGGGTGGCTGGGTCTGTTAGATCTAGTTGAAAGTACTTTACGATACACTAGCGTCCATTTCACGCTATAGAAACCAGGCAAAACTCCGGCTCCATGTCCTAATGGTTCTGAAGGACCACTTTTTTGTATATGTATATAGTGAGAATGACAGCGTTTGACAGAATTTGTAAGAGATGATTTAGTACAGTGTATTAAGTTAAGAAATTGATAAGGACTCATTTTTGACATTTGTGAATATATTTAAGAAATAAAGAATTTGATTTTCTTTTATTCACAATTTTCCACTCTGTCTTTGAATAATTCTTTGACAGTTTTTTTATAGTCTGTATTTGATCATTTCAATTTGGGGAATTTTGTTTCAGAAATAGAGCCAGTCATCAGAATTATTTTTGTTGATCAAGATTATATTGGGTTATGAAAAAAATCTAAACAAACAAAAAAAAAAGCCTCGAAAACAAATAAAAAGTCTTCTGCTTTTGGCATTTAACTTATCATTTATGCATTCAACTGGATCTGAGGAAAAAAAAAAAAAAGCAAAACCCAAAAATCAGAAAGTTAAGGAAAAATTTTTTACAGTCTTGGAACTTTAATTAATAGTCTATTAATTAAAGCCAGCTCTAATTCAAATCATTTTGTCATCAGACATTTTTACAATTAATTTTTTTTTCTCATCATTATCTTCATTAAAATTTCACTCCATTTATTTCCTTTGCCTCACCAGCTTGCCACTGAGTTTGTAAGAATGCAAACAGAGATCAATGTACTTCAACAGAGAAAGTAAGTTAAATGATAAAGTTTACTTTGGAGAATCATGGGATATACATCAACGCTATGACTAATGAGTTGACTTTTCTTTAAGTCTTATGTTTATCTAGGCCCTGTGCCCATCTCTCTTTATGACATTGTGAAAAATAAATAATAGGGATTTCTTTTTTTCAGGATCCATCTTCTTACTAAGTGTTTTTTTGTTAGATATGGAAGTTTTTCGGCTGCTTGTTTGGAACTTTTTATTCTCTGACTCATAAATAATTATTGCCAAGTGCGGCTATGTGGTCTTGTGGTATGACACTTACTATCAGATCGGAAGGTCCTGGGTTCGAGCCTCACTCGGCGCATAGTTGAGTCCTTGGAGAAGGCTCTTTACTCACATTCTTTCACTGTACTCAGGTGTAAAATGAGTACCTGGTCGTTAACAGCATTGTCTCTGTCCGAAAAAAAAATGTAATATCGCCTAACAGGCATCATATCCCATCCTACACGTTACATGTTGCTGTTGGCCAGGGACCCCTTGTACAGCGCTTTGAGCACGTTTAGTGGATCTTGCTCTATATAAAAGCTCAATTTTAAGTAAAGAAATACTTTTTTTTTTTCATTCATAAAGGAGTGGAGCCAAGAAATGGCTTGACTTAAAATTGTGGTTTCTGATCAATGACCTGTATACTCTTTTTGGTGTGTTCTATGAAGGGTTATTTTTCTCATGGGCTGTTATTGACTTTTACTTCTCTAATCATGGCATGGCAATGAAATCATTGCCTCACATCGATACTGAGTTTATGATTTCTTTAAAACCTAAATTGATTCATTTTTTAGCTTTATGTCTTTTTAGTCATCAACTTGAATCAATCTTTACCTAATATTTGGATTTTAGGACACGATTACATTGGAATCAGGTCCAAAAGCTTTCATTAAAGCAAATAAATGAAATTTATTATAATTGTTATTATTATTATTATTATTATTATTATTATTATTATTATTATTATTATTATTATTATTATTATTATTATTATTATTATTATTATTATTATTATTGTTATTATTATTTTTATTATTATTACCATCATCATCATCATCATCACTGTCATTATAATTGTTATTTTTATTGTTTTATTATTATTATTATCGTCATCATTATTATTTTTATTATTATTATTATGAATACTATCATCATAATCATTATCATTATTAATATTATTGTTTTTGTAATGACACCGTGTTGAATGTCTGGCCTTCTGACTCTATAACTATAACCGAATTGTATCCTCGGTCTACGGTATAAACTTGTGTAATTGATAATATGTTACTTTTTCAGGCGAGATTTGTTGAAGGAAAGAGAGCAAGAACAAGAACGAAGTCTGAAACAAGGAAATCAGCTCGCCAACATGGAAGAATATATTAAACTAACAGCCGAGCATGTAAGAACACTTTAGACATCAAAATATTCACTTTGATTTATCTCCAATTTAGACGCCTTTGTGGGATTGATGGGGATAGGAATGGATTTAATCCTTCACTTCTTTTCATTTAAGACAATGTTTTGACTGTTTTGTCACAAAGTATTTTTCATTTGTCATCAATTAGATCCAGTACTTTTATATGAACAAGGTTTTTTTGCTTTCTTTTTTTTAATATGGCAGAATCAGTGAAAAGTAAACAAAAGTAGGGTTTCCGTCTTTAAGAGAAGAAGACATAAACTATTAGAGATGTTATCTGTGGAAGATTGACCTGGCAACGTTGTTATTTTTTCTCACAGTGGGATATCTACATTTTCATTGGCTGTTGTATTTTACCTCACAGTAGCCAATTATAAACTGTGTTTGTTTGTTTTTTAGACCAATAATTATTACTGATACCGGTAGATCACTACAGCTATATAACCATCTTCCAGTAAGGTTTGTGTTGATATACGAGATCTTGATTTTCTAATGTTATATGAATAACACTGTGGAATTGAATGTTAACTTCAATTTAATATACAAAAACAGATAAAATGGATCTTTTGGGTTTCCCATTTATCAACAAAACAGGATGAATGAAACTCATTCGTCTGTAGTGTTTCATTCATCCTGTTTTGTTGATAAAGGGAAACCCAAATCATCCATTTTATCTGTTTTCGTATATTAAATCGAAGTAAACATTCAGTTCCACATTGTTATTTATTTCTTCGAGCTTCGAGCAGCAACATTTACATTAATGTGATATAGCAAAAATGAAACGGAAATTTGGTGTCATATCGATGTAAGCCTGATTATAATAGATACACATGTTGTTGAATATCCATTCTGTACTGTATTATTATGGCACAAGGTCTAGAGCTCAACTGGTCGCTGCTTATGATAAGTAAGTAAATAACTAATGAATGTATTGTGTCTTCTGCCTAAAATCAACACCTGGGAATACAGGGGCTGCAAAAGCTTTGTATGATTTTATATATTTTTTAAACATTTTCTTTTACAGGAAAGCCTGCTGAATGTTCACAAAGAATTGAAAGCACAACGGGACAGATTCAAGAATCCTGCTGGAGTGAAATCGATAACATAATTTTTAAACTAACCAACCAACAAATCCTTGTTGCAGACCTTTATGTCCAGCAATTAAATCAGATTCTACTTATATTCATATTTCAGATATATCCTCCACATTTGACTTTTTAGAAATAAAACGAATGGATAAGACTCACTTTATTCATTCCCATGGAGAAATTTGTCTTTAGGGTCTATTCCAATGGAAGACAGGAATAACCCAGGCATTAGTGGCAGTGCAGTGCCATACAGTGAGCTAGGGTGAGGTGACTTGCTTAAGGCCACACAGGGCAGTTGGGAATTGAACCTGGTACCTTTTGGTTACAAACCAAGTACCATACCGCTGTGCCACGCTGTCCCCTATATTATTACTTTATTAAAAGCAGATTTGTTTCCAAGTTTAATTCACTGTAAACTACCTATTTATTATCTTGTCAAAATGGTATTCTGTTCGAGACTGTTTAAATCTGGCACGTGGGGTTGATAATGATATATATATATATATATGGGGGGCGAAGTGGCTGAGTGGTTAAGGCATTGCACTGTGACCCGGAAGGACCCAGGTTCGAGCCCTGCTTCAGGCACTTTCGTTTTTTTCCTTGAGCAAGATTATTAACCCCCAATTTGCTCACTTGGACAACATGGGTGATTCCTGTTGACATCAAACATCTTGTTTGAGGAGTTATCTATATTCCTTCATCTAATGCCTAGGCGACTATGTCTTATGATGTCGTGGCAGAAAAGGCATAACTAAAATTAATTAATTAATATATATTCCTTCAAATTCAAATGATTTTATTTTGATTGTTTTTTGGGGGTTGTTACTTTTTTTTCATGTGAAAGAAAATACAAATAAATTTTTATTGTTGTCTATAGCTAGTATGTCTGCTGTGATGATGAAGGTATAGTCAATAAATATTGTAACAATAAAAATATATTATACAAATATGTAATTTGCTTTGAGAGATTTTCTTATTTTGAAATTGTTGTGATAAGGAACCAAGGCAAAAATGATGGGCAAACAATATATAAAAAACAAAAACAAGATTTTAATTGTCCAGTACAGTAAGAGATCAAAATTTGGTTTCATTTGATTGGCTATCATGGCCCATGCAGGGTGTCCAGGGAAGTCGGAAAGTTGGAAATTGGTCGGAAATTTCATACTTGGTCGGAAATGTTGGAAATAATGGGATTGAGGGTGAAATTTCCTTTAAAATTAGAAAAATCAGGAATTTCTTGCTTAAAATGTGATATAAAAAATGTACAAAGGACAACTGCTGTGCACACAATTTTATTAGTTTACTACAACTTTCACCACATCATCACCCGTGTCACCATCACTATTACAAACTACTACATCATCATCCCTACCACCAACACCACTCACAAATGCAACCACCACCACATCATCATCCCCATCACCACCACTACCACATCCCATACAATCACTACAACTACTACCACATCATCATACCCACCACCACAAGTACTCCAACCACCACTACATCATCATCCTTATCACCACTGCTACTGCAACTACTACCACATCATCATCACTACCACCACTACTGCAACCACTACCACCACATCATCATCACCATCACCACTACTGCAACCACTACCACCACTACTGCAACCACTACCACATCATCATCACTACCACCACTATCACATCATCATCACTACCACCACTACTGCAACCACTACATCATCATCACTACCACCACTACTGCAACCACTACATCATCATCACTACCACCACTACTGCAACCACTACATCATCATCACTACCACCACTACTGCAACCACTATCACATCATCATCACTACCACCAGTACTGCAACCACTACATCATCATCACTACCACCACTACATCAGCATCACTACCACCACTACTGCAACCACTACCACATCATCACTACCACCACTACTGCAACCACTACATCATCATCACTACCACCACTACTGCAACCACTACCACCACTACTGCAACCACTACCACATCATCATCACTACCACCACTACTGCAACCACTACCACATCTCACTACCACCACTACTGCAACTACTCCATCATCATCACTACCACCACTACTGCAACCACTACCACATCATCATCACTACCACCACTACTGCAACCACTACCACATCATCATCACTACCACCACTACTGCATCCACTACATCATCATCACTACCACCACTACTGCAACCACTACATCATCATCACCACCCCCACTACCGCTGCATTATCATCATCCCTACCACCACCACACCGCCATTGCTACAACTACTACTACATCACCATCTATACCACCCTCATCAATACTACAACCACCACTATATCATCATCCTTATCACCTCCACGACTATAACCACCACCACATTCATCACCATGCCTACCACTACTACAACCACCACATCACTATCCCTAACACCGCCACTATTACTACAACCAACATATCATCATCATCACGACTACAATCGCTGCCACATCATTATCCCTACCATCATTACTACAACCATTATAAACAACTACCACTGCACTATCATCTATACCACTAGTACCAATACTTACTGCCACATCATACCTGCAAACAAATCATACGAGTATTTTTAAAAGTGAAAATGGGGATGGGTGGTGGCTTTTGACATTGTATAATCACATGGTACCATTCTCTAAGTAGATAAGATTTTATATGTTGCTATCAGTTTTTAAACTTTTGAATTTCCTCCGAATGTTGTCAAAAATTGCTGCGAGACACATTTTGGGTTGCATCTCAGTAAATTTTAATGAAATTCAAATTTATAGATTATAGTCGCATGGATGGGTCATGATCTGTGCTCTGAGAAATTTCCTCCTTTTTTGACCAGTCATTTTCACCTTTGCTCTTACTTTAAAATATGGATTGTGTTGAGTTAAAACCTATTTTAAGTAGGATTGTCTTTTTTAAGCATATAGAACACTGTGGGGATGGCAAGAATTGGTAAAATACCTGGTAGGAAATTTCACTTCTAGGTAGGAAATTTTAAGGCTGAATTTCCCTGGACACCCTGCCATGGTATAAAGTTGCGTTCCGAAATGTATGGAGAGTGATATCTCATTATATTACTTTTTTGTTGGCGATTATGTGACTTTAAATTGTCATAAAAATTTTTAAAGCAACAATAAACAATGAAAGCTCTTTTTTTTTTCTGGCTCTGACGATAATGAGGAGGTCCTCATGTTTGGTACTTAGTGTAAGAACCAGTTTAACATTGGAAGGCAATGTTCAATTTGTAATGTGGTTTATGGTAGATTGTATAATGCCTGATCCATATTAACTTCCACACGACCTTTGGGATTATATTTGACATACTTTTTTGAGATTATCACAGACAAGACATTCAGCTTAGATATAGTATTAAAAATTATTTATTTTGATAAAAGATTCCTTATATCATCCCTGATGCTCAAGTTTTGTTTTTTTTAATAATTTAAATTGAGGCATTTTAGACACACTTAGAGAAAAGAACTAACCATTGAAATGCCTTGTAAACGAAACAAATTTACACATGTCTCTTTTTTCATTTTTTGTCCTTTTTAAAATGATCTTTTTATGTAAAAGGGACTGCAGCTGTTGTGACACTTTCATTGTAAATCTGAGTTGGTAATTGAGATTTTGTCGTAATAATAGTGTAAGAGTCTGGCTGTTTTTCTGTAATGATTCTCCTGACACCATGAAGAGGAGTCCTTAAATATTATAGTTCAAAATGGATGTATGCATGATTTTCTGAAAGATAGTTAATATTATATAAATTGGATGGATGATTATATTTGAAATAGTTGTAAAGTTGCAATCACAGTTTTTATCTTTTATGTATGTAAATATGTCACTAATGAATATAAAAAATGATTATAATAAAAATGAGATTTAGAATCATATGTGTATTGAGTTGGGCTTTATTAAAAATGTTTTATTTGATTTTTTGTTTTCATTGTTTCATTACTTTTTTCTTTTTTGTTATTGCAGCGGACCTGGCATTGATTTTTGGCAAAATAAATAGGTCTGTCTCATCTTGTCAATGACATTTAACAGGCCAGGTTGAAGAATAATAAAATAGATCCACGCAGTTTGCATCTAAAATTCAATTAATGCTCGTATTAATTGTTCTATTATGATTATGCTCTTTATTTTTATTAGTTTTACTTCCAATCTGAAAGTATGCAATCAAAAATTTAAAAAACTGTTCAAATCAAATCAGAAGAATTAGTTTGCCTACTTTATCGCCCCACGCCAACAAATATGCACTCATCTTTCATGTTTCCAGGCTCTTTGCCCAAATCTCCTGATGATAATAAATTGCAACTCCTGCCAAGTTTTAGCAAACACAATCTCTCTGTTATGTATGGTTATAGGTTGTTTTGTTTTTTCTCTCTTGAATATAATATTTTGCAAGCATTTGAATGTATTCCTCTTAGAGAGATTCTGTGCTTGTGTCTTGATTGGACTTTTAGATGATTTCAAACTAAGCACATTGATAGTTTGCTCTTGGAATCTACTTCTGTTCCATATTTGAACTAATCCCTACCTAATGTCTTTTTTCTGGGGTGTTTTTATTGTAAATCTAGAATGAATTTTTTTGAAAAGGTATCTCATCTTCTCTTCTATTGGAGCTGAAGTGACCTTAAAGTGTTGCCAGCAGCGTAAAACCCTGAAAAGTAAACAACAAAGCAAAACTATCTCAGCATCTTTTTGATTTTTGACATCCCAATCATTTTTGCCATTATATAACATTATAATAAATGGTAAATAAAGCTCATCAAAAAACAACTTATAACCGTACATAACAGAGCAAGTATCTTCCGGGAATGAAGCAAAGACCACACAGCTGAGCCACACTAATGCTTGCACCCATTTATCTTGGAAAATTGCTCTTCATACGCAAGTCAAACACAGATAAAAAGTCAACTTTCATTGCCAACTTCAAGTTTAAGTTCAAAAGTTTATTACAGGCCTCTGGTCAATATTAGTAACATCTTTCTGAACACATTATTCTAATTATAATGAATATAATAATGAATGAATAAAATAGATAATTGGATTAATTCTTACTTGATATAATAAAGCAAAAGAATTAATGATGATGATACTGATAATCGTACAATAAAACATTGTAATATAATAATAATAATCAATGGCAATAATGAAACGCATAGCATATGATATCTCAACATATTTCCTTTTACCACTTCCAACATTCTATCATCAATACAACAGGAAAGCATAATGAAAAACAATAGTCATAGGGACGAGCTTGAATAAAGAAATCTCTACTGTGAACACGGGTCCCAAGATTATGCGAGAAGTAGAAGCTGCTTGCAAAGAGATGAAAAAGGGGAAAGAGGTTGGCCAAGATAGCTTCTCAATAGAATGGATTGACGCCCTCGACGATCTAGGAATAGACATTCTGACATAAGCCTTTAATGTCATATGAAAAGGGTGAATTGCCTAATGTCTTAAGACAATCGGTATTCATTACGATACCCAAAAAACAAGGTACTATTGACTGTGACCAACACAGAACAATCAGCATAATGAGCCAGGCCACAAAGATTATGTTAAGAATACTTATGAAAAGAATGAGGAGCAAGATCTCTCCAGAGATAAGTGACGAGCAGTTTGGTTTTGTTAAAGAAAAGGGTACGGTAAAAGCAATCTTTACATTGAAAACATTAATGCAATGGTCAATCGAAAAACAAAAATCACTTTATCTATGCTTCATTGATTATTCCAAAGCTTTTGATTCAGTACAGCATGATACGCTATTCAAAATCTTAGAAAAGATCGGTATTATAGACAGTAAAGACCTTCAACTTGTGAAAAACTTATATTGGAATCAAACAGCGTGTGTCAAACTGGATAATGAAACATCAGACTTCTTTAACATCGAGAAGGGAGTAAGACAAGGTTGCGTCTTATCACCGGACCTTTTTAAAATATATATTGAAATAATGTTCAAAGAAATTGAAGAGATGAAAGGCGTCGTCGTTGGAGGGCAGAATATGAATAGCATAAGATACGCAGACGATGGTACTCTGATGGCCTACTCTCCAGAACACATACAGAAAATTTTAGATATAGTGGTGTGCAAAAGTGAAGAGATGGGCCTGAAACTAAATATTCAGAAAACCGAATGCATGGTGGTCTCAAAGAATGACAACAACGCGACTTTCCACTTGTCAAGCAATGGAGAGACCATCAAACAAGTAAAGAAATTTAAATATTTAGGCACTATCATCACCCATGACGCACGTGACATAGAGGATATAAAACAAAGAATAGCAATAGCAAAAAACGTGTTCCATAAAATGCGACCAGTTGTGTCAAACAACAATCTAAACTTGAAGACCAGAATGAAAGTAGTAGAAACATATGTAAGTACCCTTTTATACGGTTGTGAAACGTGGACGCTTGACAAAGAATGTACGAGGAGGTTAGAGGCATTGGAGATGTGGGTGTATAGAAGAATGTTGAGGCTATCATGGACAGACAGGTGTACGAACGAGGAAGTGTTGGAGAAGGTGAGAAAGGGAAGAATACTGATCGATAACATCAGAAAGAGGCAGTTACGCTTTCTGGGACATGTGTGGAGAAGAGACGGAATAGAAAAGTTAGTAACATCTGGGATGATCGAAGGAAAGAGGGCTAGAGGAAGACAAAGAATGACTTATTTAAATAACCTAAGAATGGCCAAATGTGACTTAGAAAGCAACACAGATTTCATGCGCACCGCAGAGGATCGTGATTCGTGAAGACAACTGACCGGCAACGTGCTCAAGAGCACAAGCAACGATGGATGATGATAAATCGAAACAAAACCAAAAAAAAAGACCAACACATTGTAGTTGTAGAGTTAAAAACATCAAATATTCCTATTTGTTTTATATAGTCAAGAAACATTAATCCTCAAAATGCCAACAACAAAAAATTCTCAAAGAATTACTTCTGTACCTAGGTACCTGTATTTGCTGTTTATCATAAAGATTTTTCATTTTTCAAAAAAGAGGTTTCAATACCAATGTAATGTCATAAACTCAGTAAAGCCATGATTACTTTTGCATGTCACTATTTCAAATGAAAGATGTAATAATTTTACTCTGCCACGAGAGGAGTTGTATGATAATGATAGTAAATTACAGTTGCTGAAGTCATGAATGAAAAACCTTTATCTCTTTTCCAGGGGACCACACACGCACACGAGATTAAAAGAGACCTTACTATCTTATGGCTGTCGAGGAATAATCAAATCACATTTACATTGCCAACATTTTTCACATTTATACAAAGCGATGTCAAAAACTATCATTAAGAGATTATTATATATAAGAGATGAGGGAGGGGGGGGGGGATAGCCCGGTTAATAAAGCATTCACTTAATACAAAAAGGGACCGAGATTGATTCTGGGTCAAGATTTTATCTGACCCCCTATCCACCCAGCAGTGACTGAGTAGCTGAGTCTGTTAGATCTGGGCCCAATCCAAAATGCATCGAGCAATTGCTATTGTTCCTTAGTGGCTCTGAAGGGCGAGTAACATACATGAGAAGCAGATTGAAAAAGTAAACTCTCTTTTAGCTTTGAATTTGCAAAAATAAAATTATAATTTTGTTGATATAATACAATGCAACCAAGGCTACCACACACTGTGAATGCCCTGAATGCAACCCATTTATGATGGCATTGTCGGGCCTGGCAATTTTATGCCCTTATAACTAAATGTTGCTATGTCAAATAAATTACATAAAATAAAGAAAAAGTAAAGATTAAATGCAAAACAAAGCAGGTAATAAAAGGTAGTCAGTCATGCATTTTGGTGGCCATATAAAAGCGCAGCTGTTCTCTTGTGTGGAGTAGCCACCACCAATTTTATTAATTTGTCTAGATCGAGATTGTGAATAAAATAATTAGATGATTGACAACCATATCAATGCTTATCATGGATAATAATAAATTGGAAGAAAAAACAGGACTATGACACATCATTGTTATGAGCAAGATGTCATTACAGCCTATGTCATTACAAGTCAGCCGCACTAGAGATGAAACATATTGACGCTTCTTAATTTATTTAATAAAGCGATTACATCAATTATTCCATGCTAAACACTATCTTATTCCCTTTGAATCCTTCAGTTGCTTTCTGCATGGCTTCCTTGTAACAATCAAGACTGTAAAGTTCACAAGGAGGTGGTTTAAACTTATTTCTTTTCATAAGATCACATAAATCAGCAAGCATTTCCAAACGAGAGATACTGTTTTTCTCATCAGAGTGCCATTTTGTGTTCCAATAACCAAACAGTTTCACCTCCTTAAATATAAGTGCCCCTGTTGGAACAGTTACAGGGCGTTTTGACATTCCTCCATAAGTTACAATTGACCCTCCTTGATCTATAAGTCGAATTAATTCTGATGCAGATGTTCCTCCTACACAATTCAAAGCGAGTTTTGGTTTTGAAGCAAATAACTTAATAAAGTCTTTCATTTTGTGTGATCTAACAAACTCCTCTGTAATGACACAGTCTGCACCAAGAGATTTCAAATAATGTTCCAATTCATTAATATCCGGTCTATCTCTAACAATGTTAATTGTTGTTATGTTCCATTCTTTTGCAAGTTGAATAACACTTACTCCAACACCACTATTTGCTCCATTTTGAATTATAACGTCTCCAGGGACTAATTTAACAAAATCTTTAAGCATACGATAAGCAGATGTTGGATTCACATATATCGTAGCGGCTGATAATATTGGAATATCGTTGGGAAGTTTTATGACGTTTTCTTGATCTGTAATTCGGTAAGTCTGCCAAGTACCCGAAGCAGTATTTGAAGGTATGACGAGGTCTCCTACATTTAAGCCTCTGACGTTTGATCCAACCTCCATTATTCTGCCAACTCCTTCATTCCCAGGGATAGCAGGCAATTTGGGCTTTATAAAGTAAGTACCTTCAATAGTATTGACATCTGATGGATTGATGGGTGACATGAGCATCTTCATTAAAACGTCATTGTCACTCAAAGGTGTTGAGACCTCAGTGATTCTCTCGCTCAATACTTTATTTGGATCACCGAATTCACTGAAGCAAAGTTGATAATTGCTAAGCTTCCTGAAACTTTGGAAAGCGTTAAACCTTTGTTGAAGGACAAAACGAAACTTGGTTATGGAGGCCGCCATGTTGTTTGTTGTGACGGAAATCAAACTTCAGGAAGTAACGATTTGATTTGCTCTTAGCAACAGCGTACAACAAGATGGCGGCAACCCGAGCGTAAGCTCATAGTATAATACCGCTTTTTCTATGTGTTTATATTTTATTTAGATCAAAATGTCGAAAGCTGGAAAGCGGGGTAAAAGTGGGGAGATGGTAAAAGGTGGTCCTGCTGGAGGCGGAAAGTGGGATCAAGTTTTATCTTCTTGCTTGTTTGAAGAGGTAAATGAAAGTGAATGTTGCAGTCTTCAGTCTTCAGTCTTCAGTCTTCGTGATTTAAGATTTTATTTTTATTTATACTAACAAAATAGAATCTTAGATTTATTTTGATATTTAACAGAATTGTTTTCTAATTTCCATGCTAGCCATTTTCTCAACCAGTTCACCCTGAAAGGAGGTCATTCTTTGTCTTCTAATACTAATATGTATGCTCAGAAGAGAAAAAGTGGGTGACATGTCAATGCTTCTTTACAAATGTATTATCACTTAGATATAATATATTTTTGTTAACTTGACTGATGCAGGCTTTGAAGAGTATCATCTTTATCCCCTTACCAAAATATCTGTTAAAAACAGAGAAAGGAAAATGTATACATGTTAGGTACCATGGTTTTCACCAAAGGAGACTCAGTCTATCCAGAGGGCTTCCTTTTCATAGACGTTGAAATCAAAGGTCTCACCGAACTTGAACACTAGGCCAAAAACAAAATTAATTGAGAGCCTAAACCGCTTATCACAACACGTGTATCTGTTACATCGCACCTTGTAGGTGCTAAATTATCATTTTAGAATGCAATATGTTCTATACAGAGTAAAAGTCTCACGGACTAACACATACGTGTATTCAATGTGTTTAATTCGGATGTGTAATTCATTTCTTTATCAACTTAAGGGGCGGTTTGGGTCTAATTATTATGAAAATCCTTCGAAAAATTGATTTTGAGATTTTGGTGGAAATTGATATTTTATTACCCTAGAAATAATATAATTGAAGTCCAAATTCTTAAAGTAGACTATAAAGGCATGAAAAATACAGTCGAAAATGGTACAGATAGTAAGAAAAGTGTGAAAAACGGGAAGCTATTTTGCTATTTTCTCAAAATGTCATATTTCTAAGGGTATGGGATACTGTGTCAAACGTTTCTCTGAATCTATTCAATGAAATTGTCTGAAAATTTCCACAGTTATCACAGAGATAATGTATTGTGTCACCATAGAGAGATTTTTTTGATAAGATATGTGAATTTTGAATTATAATCCCAATTCTGAATTTTTAACATCAATTTTGTGATAATATTTTGATTCTCAACTTCGTAATGTTCTAATAAAAATTCCATAAGCTAAAGCCGTAAAATCTCTCTATGGTGACACACTATAGTACAATGTTGACAAGAGGTAAGAATATGGGGGTCATTCCTTCATTAGTTTTTGTGGAACGTTTGCCACAAGATTGTTATATTTTTTGATGTCAGACCCCCAAATTAGGTCGCAAAATGGGTATCGACACAGATAATTAAAATTTTTCAACATAAATGTTGTTTTTTAACCTATAATGACGATACAGAATGATTAAAACCGCCCCATATTGGTAATTAAATTTTTTTTGGAAAAGACCCAAACCACCCCTTAAATCATACACAGTAGTCCTGAATTATTAAGCCTTTGGAAATATACATGCTTAATCACTCATTGCCTTGTAGACAGAAATGGGTTGGATTGGATTTGATTCGATATCTGAATTTTTAGAAGAGACAAGCACAAAACATTATAGAAATACCGTTGAATAGATACTGATAAAATTGTTTTCATTTTGTTTGTATTGGATGAGAACTGTTGCTGTTACGTAAAATTTATCAAATGAATAGAGGTTGAGAAAATTGATTAAAGGAAATGCACGAGAGATAAGTGAGGAATGATAGTGATTAGGTACCGGTTCTGTATGTAATGGGGTTAATACCTGACTCTGTAATTACAACGTTCTTGCTTTGTCTTCTTATTATAGAACACTCAGTAGGGAACTTCATTTAAATGCAATAAACCAACAATTAATAGCTGCTTACCAGTGCCGAATTAACCTCATTTTTTGATGGATTTCGAGATAGGGGGTTATAGGAGAGGTAGGGGTAATACTAATACTAATGGGACCTTATTGAATCCATCCACAACAAACTTGTTATTTATTCAAATGGCCAATTATTGTATGTTTAGATGGGTAAAATTATAAATATCTTATCACCAAGTTCAAGTTCCATGAATATGAATCAAATAATTTACTTTGTTATTATTTTTTTTTACTTGCAGGAAAATTGGAATCCGTGTGTGTCATGGGTAGTTGGCAGACAGTCTGAAGATTCCAAGCACATTGAGGCTTTGAATGCAATAGTACAGACAGGCCTCAGGAAGCTTTTCTCTGTGGTCACCAAGGATCAATTATTTAATGATGTAAGTTATCTGCAACAAGCATATTGAATTTTAAACCAACCTGGCATTCTTTTATTTTTGTTGTAATGTCAACCTTTTAACTCTGACAATTTGCTATACATTTCAGTTTCAATGCCATGGACGAGCTTCATAATTCTTGTCTTGTTTTGTGTTGTTTTTAAACAAATATATTTGATATACAGTCCAAGCCAGTCTATTGGGACACCTTGGTTCCCGACAAATTGTCCCAATTTTAAGTGACGACCATGAAATTGAGCAATTTTTTTCAGATTTACCAGAGTCCACTCTGCATTTATCTACCTCCAACAATGAGAGGCACATCTATCTATCTGCACAAAACAATTAATGGTTGCATAAGTAAGCAACGGATTAAGAGTGCATTGTTTACCCATTCATCTCATTGAAAAAACAAACCATTTGGTGGTTACAGCCTCGAACAATCAAAGCCATCACTCATTACCCATCGCACCATTGGTCAGTTTACGTGCATCGTGGCCATTGACCCATGACCATAAATGTGACGATGGCATTCGATGACACTGACAAGGGATACAGGTAAATTCTATTGTTCACATCTCTATGATGTCTATGATGACGACACACCTGATTGGCTGTTACGATAGACACTTATAGAGGATAAAGGTAAACTTTATTGTTCACACCTCTGTGATGAAAGGAAGACCACATACCCGGTTGACCGTTCTGTTAGACTAATTTGCATTTTATGAACCATAGTTTTAAATAAATGAAAACAACAAAAAAGCTCTTTTATTGGGATGGTCATTGTCAAATTTTGTCCCAATTAAGCGGCTGGGAATTGGAAATGGTATGACTTTTTATAGGGAAAAAATTCTGTTCCAAAGGAATTGTCAGAATAAAACGGCTGCCCCAATTAAGCAGCGACCCCTTACCTTGGAATGTACCTTGGACAATGCTTGGACTGTACTTTTGAAATAGAGAATAAAAGTGTCATTCTGTATGTGAATTAATAAGTGATAAATTTCATTTTTCAACAGGTGAAGGATCTTGGTAACCCTAAGGCAAAGAAGTCTAAAGAGATTCCCGCCAACTCAGAAATATGTGAGGCATGTAAGCCTTATTTGGATACAAATGAGCCAATTCCAGTCCCTCTGTTGGCTAAACTAATCAAGTGGAAATTGATGGCAATAAAGTGTGCTGATATCAAGAGACGTGATGTTGAGGCAAAGGTAAAGTAAATGAAAGAGTTTATTTTGGTTGTTAAAGTCGTCTCTGATTGATAAAGAAATTTCCTCTTAACAGAATGACAATTTTTTTTAGCCATTTGAATGGCTTGTAATATTTTGTTTATTATGAACTATATAACACTTTAATGTTTTCTCATGTTTGGATGTGGTGCTTATAACTACTGCAAACTGCGGTATTTATGTTAATGCATGGTTGCCGTGTCATAAAAAGTTTGAATTTTAGTTATTTGCTAATGATACATTTCTATATATATGTTGAAAAGAATCCATGTTTTCTGTTAGGTACTGTAATGGTAGTACAAGTGTTCACTTACTTTATATTACATAGCCAATTTCATGATTCCATATTTTTTCCTGTTAAATACATACAGCATACTGATGAAGTGAGTTACAGTTTAACGTAGACAATCAGAGCTACATCGTTAGTTATTTTTATCTTATTTAGTTGGATCTTGTGTTCTGTAGTTGGTCTGTCTTTCTTTCATTTTTTTTTCCTTTTGGGGGAGGGGGTTGCATTTTGTTTCTCTCATCTCCTGCAATGTAAAATTTTTAACATTTGTGAATTTTTGCAAATGTCTATTTTTTTTTTTTAATATAAAAGTTTATGTCTTCATCTTATTTGTACCTTTTTACTTAGGTTTTATCTTAATGAATTTTGTGTCTTGTTATTACCTGGTATGCTGGTTTCAATTTAAAAAAGAACATTTTATACAATTACGCCATCATAATCGACTTCTCAATTGATGCATATCAGAATCTTTCATTAAATAAAGTCATAATTTTTTTATTTAATTTTTTTGTCCATATAATAGTCTACATACTGGATGAACAATTTGAAAAAAATATATGAATAATGATAATAGTAAGATATAAAAATTGACTTTATTTTTGTTTCGTATCAAAACTTTAGTGGGATAAAGTAGGATTTATTACTCTTAGAGCGACATAAGCTTACCATGAGCTGCGATGTGATTTTTTCTTAGTTTGGCCAGAAAGTAGATAAGTACTCATTTCAGTGGAATCTCCTTATTCAGAAGAGTGCATCAGAAAAGCAGGCATCAATGTTTTTTATAAAACACTAATTAAGAGTAATTTGTGTGGGACATATCAAGGTGAAAAAAGCAAAGAGAGAAATTTTGCCATGATGAACGCACGCTGCTGAGAATGGCATCAGCATCTTAATTTATACTACAAACTACAATAGAGATCATGATAATCAAACAACTATGCAGGACAGCAACCATTATTTGGCCCATAGATAAAAAATATGAAGATTAAAGGTCATTGATATTTATTAACCCACCCACCATCAATGAGAAAAAAATTAATACTCTGTATTCTTTCAATGGTCAAACAACACATGACTACGTTCAACACTGGTTATTTAATTCTGTCACACGGAACATTTTTTTTACTGCCACTGTCCCATGTAGCATACACTTGATTATCATAAGAAAGTTTTAATTACATCTGGTAGAACTTCTCAAGCATTAAAATAATAACTTACAGCACATCTCCTATAATTATTGTTCTAAATGTGTTTTACTGTACTCTGTGATATAATTATCTGTGTAGTAGTTTAAGTTCTTTTTGTTTTAATTTGTTTTGTTAATGTTTCTTTTTTTCTTTTTTTTTTTCGTTTGTGTTGTTTTTGTTTTTTTCTGGGTTTGTTTTTTGTTTTATGGGGTTTGTTTTTTTTTTGGTTGTTTTTTGTCGGGTTTTTTTTTGGTGGGGGGGGGGAGGTTGGTTTGTTTTGTTTTGTTTATTTGTTTTGTTGGTTTTTTTGTTTGTTTGGATTTTTGGGGCTTTTTGGGCGTTTTTTGAGGGGAAGGGATTTTGTTGGGGTTTTTTGTTTTTTTTTTTTTTTGTTTTTTTTGTTGGTTTTTTTTTTGCTATATAAATATTTTCATTTTATTATAAATTCATTTTGATTTCACATTTCAAAGGCATTGAAAGCAAAGGTAAGGTTTCCTTTGAAGTCTAACCCAAATAAGAATGTATTCCTTAATTCTCCACCATATGTATCTAACACCAGTGGACTGTATATTTTTTAACATCGTGATAGTAATAATGATAGTGATAGTAATGGTAGTGATAATTATTGTTGTTTATTATAATAATAATAATAATAATAATAATAATAATAATAATAATAATAATAATAATAATAATAATAATAATAATAATAATAATAATAATAGCTATCAGTTCTTATGCAGCTTTGTTGTCTTGTGATAATAAACTCTTCTTCAGATCTGCAAGTCTATAGTTTAGGTTTGAGTCCCACTGTGAGTGGCTTAAAATTGAATCTTTTGAAATGCTTCTTTAATCACATTCTTTCATTAATTATACTTAGGTGATAACAGCATTTTCTCTGCCGAATTTTTTTTTTTTAAACTGTAATCGCACCTTGCAAGAGTCATATCTTGTCCTACACGTTAAAGGTTGCTGTAGGTTTGGTACCCCTTGTCCACCCAGCAATGATTTGGTAACTGGGTCAGTTAGATCTGATGAAAAGTGCTTTTGCAATAGACTAGCATCCTACCCAAAGGGAGCAGGCAATTGCTATTTTCCGTTTCACGCATCGATGGGTCACATATCAGATTGAGACAGCTGGTCTCATTTAGTCATTTGTTCTCGTTATCATGACTGTGGTATTTTGATGCGTTGAATGGTTTGGGCTCCTTCCTGAAAATAACGACACTAACAAAGCTACCTTGACAAATACTGATAGGATTATTCTTCTCTTGTCGGTTAGCAGAGTAGTGCGGCTATGTGGTCTTGTGGGTTGACACTTGCTTTTGGATTGGAAGGTCCTGGCTTCGAGCCTCGTTCTGTGCATAGTTGAGTCCTTGGAAAAGGCTCTTCACTCACATTCTCTAACCATGTAAAATGAGTACTTGGCCATCAACAGCATTGTCTCTGTCAAAAATAAATTGTAATATCGCCTGACAGACGTCCTGTCTCGTTCTACATGTTACATGTTTGCTGTTGGTCAGAGACCCTTTGTAAAGCGCTTTGTAAAGAGCATGTTTAGTCGATATTGCACTAAATAAAAGCTCGTTTTATTTCTTTTTTTTTTCTTTTTTTAGTAGTCCTTTAGAGCCATTGTCTAGCAATGACTATGAAAAATGTTTTTTTCTCTTTTTGAGGAAACTTTTTGTCTAAAACCAAAGCCCTATCTCCACTGAGTAAAACGGTTTTTGAATTTTGAAAATCCATTCATAAATAAACAAGTTATGCAGTTTCAAATGTGTCATTCATTTGGATGACCCGCAAAGAGGAAAAAAACGCAAAAATATGGGACGCTTTTTCTGCATTTTTTTCGACCTTTGGTTGTATCTTGCGTAATAAGTGGATTAAAAGATTGAAAGCAAATTAGGATGGTGTTTTGTAAAATACGGGAAAAGTACTCGTCATATTCATATGAAATTTTACAACCAAAAAGAAGAAATGTTCATGTATTACCTTGTCAGCGACAAAACCTCCACGCCCGGAAGTTTTAGAAATATTTTACTCCAAAGAGTAAAAATCTATTTTTAACGGTCTTCTGGTAATCGCACGAGTTTTGCCGCTTGACATAATCTAAAATGACCTTTTTTCTAACTGTGTGCCAACTTTCAGTCATATTCATCGATAAACAGCGTCGTAATTAATTTTTTTAAATAGCATATACGAAACGGCTTCGTCCCATATTTTGACGCGAATTTGGGCACTTCGTGAGCGAAAAAGAGGCCCAAAGATTTGTGCGGGATAGTCATTGCTACATTGTCCCATGGAGCCAGAGTTTATCCTGGTTTTTATAGCGTGAAACAGCAATTGCTTGCTATCCTTTGGATAGGACACTAGTCTATCACAAAGCACTTTCCACCAAATCTAACCAACCCAGCTACCCAATCACTGCTGGTGTCAGAAAAAAATCTTAACTTCACAGGGGATCAATTTCAGCCCCTTTGCGTGTAAAGCGAGTGCTCTACCAACTGAACTATTGAGACTGTCTTGGTTAGAAATGAAACAGCAGAATTGATATTTCAAAAACTTCAGCTTATATGGTAGCATTGTGTATATAAATTATTTTCTATAGCAAAGCAGATCAACAATAGATGTATGTAACAAATGAAAGGCTTATTATATCGCAACTGTAATCAATTTCTCTTTACTATCTCATAAATGATTTTGGAATACATATTGTACATTTAGAGTTGATCAATTTCTATGCTTTGTATTTTGTCTTCCTACCAACATTTTATGTAATCCAAATCCGTAAACTACGTTTCATCGTTACATCAATATTGTTTTTTTTGAGAAACCCACATTTTGTAAACGGTAAAAATTATATGCTCCTAAAGATCACTCCAACAACTCCAAAAAAAAAGTTAAAAGATTGATGGCTAATTTGACATAATATTATGACTTTGTTATTCAAATCTAGGGTCTGCAAAAGTATATTTTGAAGTGTGTCCTCTCAACGTAAAAATCTAAAAAATTTATAGTGCCAATAAATTTCTGCTTCTTTACTGTGGAGAGCTCCATCCAGTCTTTGCCTTGAAGATTATATAGATCTCTCAAATTAATTTTTTGGATGATTTTTAGGATATTTTTATTCATATTTTTTAATTGTTTATTATTTTTGTCGGGAATAAAGGGCGGGGGGGGGGGCGGCGGGAAAGGTAATATTTTTTCAAATTTCATTGTGTGACATAGAAATGTAACAAATTCTTTTGTTCCAAAATCCTCACAATATCCTAAACTTATGATAGAAGAAGCACAGAATAAAGTTCAGTAAATTTCAATGTGGACTGAATTTTTAGAGAGAAAAATTGCCATAGAATTAAACACAAACCTCCATAATAATAGTGATTGCAATTATTGGAAAACAATCACAGAGATAGCTCTTTAAAATCTTTGTTGTCTTTTCCTTCTCTATTTCTTTTTTTTTCCGTTTAATTTTCTTAATTTCTCTCTTTCCTCCTGTCTATATTTTACATTTTCTTCTTTTCTTGGTGGTTATATATCTCACAACTGTTTTTATTTCCACTTAATCTATAATAATCTCCTCCCATTTTCCTGTTTCAAATTATTATAATATTTTTTTCTGAAAACAGTCGAATCTCTTAATCTGACACCCCTATTAGACAATTATTTTTAATTCATTATACATTCACACAAAACGAATCGAATTTTATCAATCAGATTTAATCCAAATTTACTTCTTTTTAAAAAATGAATGGCTCGTTTAACAGTGCCCCGATGTCGATTGTCCATGCCAATGAAATAAAGACTCTTAGTGGTATAAATATCAATCTACTGCTCTGCCTGGTTCAAAAAGGCTCTCATTGATCTAACATTTCAAATCTAGCTTTTCAGCATATTAAGGTACTGAATTCGAACCTGCATCTAAAGAGAATAAGAGGGAGATCACTATATTCTTGAAAGAGTATGAGGTAGGCGATGATGTGAGGAGAGGAGGGAGTGAGGATGATGATGTTGATAATGGTGACGATGCACTTTCCAAACTCAGCTTTTGGCCGGCCCTTCGCATCGTGGGTATATTTTGTCATAAACTACATGCATACAGTTATTTGATAGGGAAAAATCTAAGACTGGTTAATGTTAATGTTATACTCTGTCTACTTGCAATGATTTTAGTCCAAATCAACAGATTTGAACTCAAATCTCAACAACCTTGAAATATCCACAACTCTTTTTTTTTTTTAATGTGCATTCCTTTTCCTGTTATATCCTTCCCCCCCCCCCCTCTTTCACCATTTAGAGTTAGAGAAGCACTTTTGATCTTTCCACTTATAATCAGAATAGCCTAATTTTCAAGTGTTGTATTGCATGACGATTTAACTCATGTGCCATTTCAGGGCTTAACTGTATAGATGATTTTCAACCAATTTATATAATCTCAAATATTCCTTGATCTTATTGCTTCCATTTCTATTTCATACTGATATAAACGTGAAATGCTTGTCATAAAAACCAATGACACAGAGACACTAGGTATCAGAGAACATTTATCAAAACTTTTGGTACAAAACATGCTTTGTCTCAGTTATTCTTTTTGCTGATATGCTTTAAAATATATTCCCCCTTTCCACCTTATACTTATAATAGGACGATGTGACTCTTCATGTTTAGAATAGCATAAAGTAAAATGTTTTTAATTTTTACTTTTTGATGTTTTCTTCATCCCCTCATGTATAATAACTATTGTGCAACAAAAATTGAAACCCTTTTCTTCATCCCAGCTTTAGTTCATTCAAATAGTGTGCTCCTACAATAAATATTATCGATCACGTCTGTTTTTAGACTTGGTTTAAGTAAAATATGCATCCATTTTTTATCATGATAAAGGAAAATCGAATGTATAAATAATTTAATGTGAAATTGCAATATATTGTGTTCCTTTTATTGTAATTAAACCACATTGATGAAAGAATGATTTATTGCCGTTCTTAATTTTAACAATGTCTAGTTCGTTAACCCTTGATTGTACCATGAAAGACATCAGTGATGTTAAACACTTATGGTATGCATCCCACCCCTCGTTGAACCAAATGATTTGAATGCTTCTCCATATACTGCCCATTCTACAGAAAAAAATAAAAACCAGCACAATTATTTCTTGAATGTGTCTACAATGTCTAGTTCATTAACCCTTGATTGTAGCATGAAAGACATCAGTGATGTTAAATACTTATGGTATGCATCCCCCCTCGTTGAACCAAATGATTTGAATGCTTCTCCATATACTGCCCATTCTACAGAAAAAATAAAAACCGGCACAATTATTTCTGGAATGTGCCCTACAATGGTAAATTAATTTTGAATCTGTTCAGTTCTATGGAAGTTTTAAGTTTCTCCATTCACACAGCCGACGTCTGGTAAAAGCAATGAATACATTATGATGAATCACACTACATATCTGAAAATGCCCATGTTTTCAAGTTTCATTTTTGAATAATAAACGTTTCTTCAGTTTTATAGATGAGAATTATTTAAATTAAGTTTTTATCTTGTCTGAATATTATGTGTACTCATTTCATTTTTATTTTAGAATTTGAGGGCATATGATTTTTTTTTTCTAAGATACAATTAACATAAAAAGGTTACAAATACTAGAATTAATTTAAACTCCATAATAATGTTGTCGATTTTCGATAAAAACAAAAGAAAGAAAAACGAAGCCGTGAAATTTTTTTTTTTTTCATTCTTCATAGAATCGATTTCACTGAAAATAAAATTGTTGTATTCATTATTTATTGCTGTTTTGCATTCAAATGTATAAAATATTTCCATTTATAATTGCTCTTATAGTCTCTGGCTGATAAGAAAAAGGCCAAAGATGCAGACAAGGGAGATAAAGGCAGAGCTAAATCGCCCAAGAAGGGTGGTAAAAAGACACCGGAACCTCAGCAGGCAAAAGAGGGAAGCAAGCTGAAGAAGAGGGGAGACGAGGACGGTGATAGCAAATACATTGGTGTGTAGATAATTTATTTTTCAATTTCATCTCTTTGTATATCTTATCGTTATCATAATATCGTAATGTTATAACACAAATAACTAAATGACAACTTGCCATGTTTATGGACAATACAGATATATTATTATAATAGTAATATTATCATCATCATTATCATCACAATCGCATCATCATTATCATGAGCATCGTCATCCTTATTATTTTATTGCTTTTATTTTGTTTTGTTTTTTTTTTTCCGTTTTATATTTTTTTTTATTTTCTTTTTGATTGTCTTTTTTTTATTTTTTCCTCTCTATTGTGGAAGGGTTTTAGTTTTTTAAATTTTTTCCCTCCCCCCCCCCCCCCCCCCCCCCCCCCAACAATTGCTTCTCTTACCAAAGCGATAATATCATAAAATATGTGAATGTATTTTGTTGACATTTGTTTTGTTTGGTTTTTTTTACATTCAGATGATGAGCCTGATGATGGAGCTGATCATTACATCATCGTCACCGGCTTCCACGACCCGAGACTGTTCCAGTATTTGGAGGAGATTTTTGTCAATGTAAACTGTGTCATTGGTGTGTCTTCACAGGAATATGAATCTTCTAAGAAAGCAACATTGCCTACAGACGGAGACATCAGAGACAATGGTACGTTTATTTTTGACATTAGCAATAAGTTATTTCAAATGATGTGATATTCGGCTGCTAGAAGCTGTGGACTGTAAAAAGTAATAAACAAAAATGAATATAACAGCTTCAAAAAAGAACAAAGTACCAAACACGGAACGTTTCGGGCTCAAAACCCTTCTTTTCAGCCAATAACAAAAAAGCACAATAAAGGCATAATATTGTTGTTGGCTTAAGAAGGGTTTTGAGCCCGAAACGTTCCGTGTTTGGTATTTTGTTCTTTTTTTTTAAGCTGTTATATTCATTTTTGTTTATTATTTCAAATGATGTGCAGCTCCTTTGTATTTGATGATGGTGTGAACTGATCCCACTGGTGCAGGGTTCTAATGTATCTATCCTGTACTGGGATAGACCTTAAGACAAAACCTTCTTGCTCTTTAATTTACTGCTCAGATGGCTTCTATTGATGGCACGAAGCTGGATTGTTCTCTCTCTCTCTCTCTCTCTCTCTCTCTCTCTCTCTCTCTCTCTCTCTCTCTCTCTCTCTCTCTCTCTCTCTCCTTACATTAAAGATTCTTACAGCTAAAACATAATGCATATGTCGCATTTCCTTGTATTGATTTAGCTCTCTTTCTGATAAACAAGACATAATGGATTGTAGGTTTATATCAAGAAACTAATGATTTCATTACATTTTACTGCAAGATTGTGTGTCAAAATTACGTTTAAACATATATTTCATAGATTGTGTTTTTCAATTATTACAAAAAATAAGAATTTAATGGTTATTGCATGTGCATACTATGAGCACACAATGTTGAGTTGATAAGCATCTTTGTGTTGGGGGCATACCCAATACTCTACCATTAGATTGAAATTAAAGATAAATAGAATTTACAGACAAAATAAGAGTGACTAGTTTCATTTGCCAGTGAGTATGTAGATTATCATTTACAAATGTTTCGTAATTTCCATTTAAGTTCAGTGCAGAAAATGAGGAATTCAGTTATGTTTTCTAAAATCAGTTGGATTGATTTTTATTAGAAGAACCTGCTTTTTATTGAAATTCAATTTTCGCTGTGCTTTGATTTCATTATATTTAATTGTTTTGTTTGGGGGTTTTTTCTATTACAATTTTATAGATAATGAGGAGCCAACTGAGGAAGAATTGAAAGAGGCTGAACTGAAACAGGAGCTCAACGTATTTTGGAAAGATTTACTCCCACTTTTGCAACGGCTTCCAGATTCGTCTGGATTACATGATATTGCCAGATTGGACTATGAGATTAAATCTCTTCTTGTCCCTGTGGATATGAACGATGGAGAACAGAAGGTTTGATCATAATATTTTGTTTTAGTTTGGTGTTTACTCTATGGCCGTTCTATTGAATTTCATTTTCCATATTAGTTTAGCCTTAGCTTTTCAATGAAAGAAAGTTTAATTTGTTATAAAATGGAATAGTTTTGGGGATTTTTTTAAAAACATGGGTGAACAATTGTTACAACTACAACCTTCTTTAAAAGGAAACAAAAGGAATGTTAACTTTGTGCCTCGCAATTCATGTAGAAACTTAGATGACTATATCCACTCATTTTAGAATCACGTCATTAGGAAAGATAAAAATATGCTTTATATGATGATTTGTTGTATATAAACAAAATTCATTTACCGCGTTCATCGTTTTCATTTGTTTACCTTGATTCTCCTCATGCACAGCCTATATTCATCATCAAATTAACAAAAAAAATTGTTTTCCACAGACGAAATTTGATAATGCATTGAGCAAACATCTATAATATATATATATATATATATATATAATATATATATATTATATATATATATATAATATATATATTTATATATATATATATATATATATATATATATATATATATAAAATATATATATATATATATATATATATATATTATATTATCTTTCACTAACAAAATGACTTAAATAGATGTCCTATATCCAATAGGTCCAGTATAGCACATCTCTCTTTGAGGATATTGCTGTGATGATCTATGACTTGCTAGATGCCAAACGCCTGTATAAGACATACTTGGAAAACCTTAAACTGGTGCCAATTCAAGTCTACGGACAAGAAGAAGCAACAGGTTTGTGATAGCTTGATCTATGACTTATGATCAACAAATCAATATTAATATTCTCTCTCTCTCTCTCTCTCTCTCTCTCTCTCTCTCTCTCTCTCTCTCTCTCTCTCTCTCTCTCTCACACACACACACACACACATACATATGGCTGTGCTAGTGTATAATTACCAGCACGGATGCACGATGAGTACCTATAAGCAGACATTAGAAAAAATTATACGTGAGCATTATCTTTATTTTTTTTCTTATTTATCTTTATTTAGTTTTATATTGCTTTGGTTTGTTTGGGGTAATTTGTCATCATATTTTGTTTTTAATTTTATTTTAGATGCCTCTCCTGTCCCTCCCCCAACCCCTGGAAAGACTGACGCTCCTCCAGCCCCAGCCCAAGATGCCCCAGCTGTACCAACTGTGGAAAAGACACCCCCACCCCCTGTGGATATGCGTTACTACCGCGACTTGATGGATTCCGTTCCTTTGGAGAGTATCAGCGTACCTCTGATTATGCATTCTATGCTAGAACAGGTACGAGTTTATAGATAAATGGTAGGAAAACTATATATCTGTGTATGAAAGGATTAATTTAAATAGCAATGCTTTTTAGTCATTAGATATTGAACTCCAATGTAAAATGATTAATTTGCAGAATCGTTCCCAGTATTTCTTCATTTGAGATTATTTTTGCAAGTTTAACATGTTGTTTACATTGATTTTTGGTGTATAATTTCAAATCTTTATTAGAGATTTTTTTACCTAATTTCAAATCAAACGTTTTACTACTTGTGTTCTGCCTTCACCTAAATTAGGAAAATAAATTATCTGAAACCATTTGGTGATTTAAAAAAATATAAATGAAGGGTTTGATTTGTTTTTAATGGGGGGGAGGGGGGTTGCAATTGTTTGTTTTTTGGGGGGGTCGGTTTTTTTGTTCCAAATTTTGGAGATTTTTGGGGCGTTTTTTTTCAAGCATATCCATTATGCCTACTTTATAGGTTGTGGCTAGCGAGGAAGGACTGGATCCCCCTAGTGAGAGACCGCCACCAACCCGATCTGATGGACTGAACTTTAATTTGGCCTCGTATCTCAGTAACATGGCCTTCAAACTCGGCTTATCAGAAAAGGAACATCAGGTATGTTTATTTTTAATAGCTAGGTGAGGAGGGAGGTTTTTGTTTTATTTAGTTATTATTTATTATTTTTAGTTCTTTTTATTTTGTTGTAGTTGTTGGGGTTTTTTTATTTGTTTGATTGTTTTGGGGGATTTTTTTTTTATTGTTTTTTATTTTTTGTTTCTTTTTTTTTTGTGTTGGATTTTTACATTTTTTTGTATTATTACGATTATTATTATTATTATTATTATTATTATTATATTATTATTATTATTATTATTATTATCATTATTATTATTATTATTATTATTATTATTATTATGGCTGTTGTTGTTGTTTTTGTTGTGTAACGTTTGTGTGTAAGTGTGTTAGTGTGTGTGTGTGTGTATGTGTGTGTATGTGTGTGTGTGGATGTGTCCATGTGCATGTCCATTTTCAGATGTGTACAGTTTTGTCAAGGTGTTAGTTCTTGTAAGAATGGAAATTATTTTAATTGTTTAACCCATTATATGAAAAATATAGACATGTTCATGAAGACATTGCACAATGATGTTAGTCAGTCAGCTCTGCATTATCTTTTCTTGAAACAAAAGTCAATCAATGATAAGTGATGGATAATGTAATGGTGCTTGTACAAAATCAACGCTTAACAAACCTGCAAACAAAGAAAACTTTTACCCATAAAGATATAGGGGAGAACAAATGAAGCAATGCGAAGCTCATTTAGCATGATTAATCCATGAAAATGTAATATATAAAAGCTCAGAATATTTTGAGGCATTTTGTTTACAGTAAAAAAATATGATCCCTCTTAAAAATTCTGTTTAACTCAGACACAACAAATACAAATCCAATGAGAGCTTGGATTGAACAAGGATGAGAACTAGGATTGAACAAGGGGGAAAATAGCCTTTTTGGATTTTATTTTTTGGTTTTTATTATATTGTATTAGAACTATTTTCTTGTATTCAATGACCGAGACAACAAGAACTGATATTCGGTCCTGCTGGCTTCGTTGTATCTATGGTTGTAGATATTATATCTATATTATTAAAGAGTGTTTCATGTTTTATGCACATTATATTACTGACAATTATAGAAATGTCTGGGTTAGTCTGCTAAAAAAGTTATGCGCCGTCTTTTGCATGGAAAATTGACATTAAGTTTTCGTCATCAGACATTATCTCAAGTCCTTGACCTTCCTAAACCACCTCCTGAGTTACCGAGCCCACCAGAGCTCATCAACATACAAGATGACATCAGCATCAGAACACAACATCTGAAAGCTATTGATGGATTTGACCCAGCAGGTAAATTTACTATAATATATTTAGCTTTTATGGTATTTAATACTCAGATATCATGGAACAATTTTTCTAATGATCCCTTCTTAGAATTATCATGTGTTACCTAGAGATTGCATTTTAGTTAGTTTGATGTCTGGAAGCGGTATTTATTGGCAGAAGTCCAGAGCTTATGATAAACTTGCAACAATTCTTTGGAACGGGCTACAATTTCTATTTTTTTAAATATATCTCTTGAAATTCCTAAATCAGTTAGAATAATTTTGAAATGTTTTCATTGAATATTTAGTTAAATATATCTCTTGAAATTCCTAAATCAGTTAGAATAATTTTGAAATGTTTTCATTGAATATTTAGTTAAATCTTTTTTGTCTTCACAAAAGTGTTCAGTTCGAACAAATTTGTTCGATTTTCATTCATATGATAAAGTCAAAAATGGTAAACAAATTAGGTAGTATATTTAGAAACATTTGAAGGAATGAAAATGTATATTTTGTTTTATTAGGGCTATGAATATATAATGCACATTATATATATATATATAATCTGTGAATGAAGTATATCCCAATAGAATTAAATATGTTCAATTATTTTGTTTATAGTTCACTATACTCATAATATTTTTTTTTATTGTTTACACCAGCTGTTGAGAGAGCAATGCTGCAGTTTCTTCCTTTTGCTCATTTGTGTCAAGTAAAGAGACCATCGTCTGCTGAAAATCGACAGCGTGCAGCTCGTTTACAAGAACTTATCCATTTTTGTGCCACTGAAGGACTAAGCAAATCTGGTATGGTATTGATTCATGGATTATAAAAAGAAAAGTTGACTTGAAGGATGGTCAGATTTTCTTTTAATTGATATGAACTGATGTTTAATATTGGTCGAGATTTTTAATATATTATATGGTGTCGAACAGAAAATGAGCGCACAGAGAGAGAGAGAGAGAGAGAGAGAGAGAGAGAGAGAGAGAGAGAGAGGAGGGGGGAGAGAAAGACAGAGAGAGAGAGAGAGAAAAAGATAGAGATTGGGGAGGGGGGTATCATTGTTCAAAAATGTGTTTTCTAACTATCCCTCATTTGTCTTATTTTTTATTCCCAATAGAAATGGACCGTGCTTTCAAACAATTTGTTTTTGAAAGTTTAGATTTGGCATCAGTGGATTCCAATGGATTCATTTTAGAGAGAGAGAAGGAAGGGCTACAACAGTCAGCCATCCCATATGACGATCCTTACCCGTATTACAAGATAATGATTCCCGTGGAGAAGATCAAAGGAGACGTTTCGGCCGTGTCTACCCCTTCAGAGGAAAGATCAGGTCAGTTCAGTATTTGAACACAAAAATATAATGAAGGAAAAAAGAAATAATTCAATAAGGAGAATACATTTGTCACCGGTTGTGTCTTTTAGTTGTATCCTACACAGTTGAGGACAATTCTCATAAGAACATTTCTAAAGGCTTGGTGATCTCTACGAATGAACAAAACTCATAAATTACACAATAAGCTACAATACTGAGATGCTAGCCCTGTTTCTATGAGTCCTTATGATTATTACGTAGGCAAGTCAGTGATCAAGAGACTGATACACCGTTTAAGGCTACACTTTTCTTTACTTTTGAAAATGTTTTAGTTCACTGCCCTTTTCATTACAAATTCGATTACTAAAACTCGGTGTATTAATTTTGAAGTAAATATTAAGCTACTAAAATCTGTAATATCACAGCTTTAACAAAGAATAGAATGCTTGACAGTGAACAACTTGGTCCCAAATCATTATCCAACAAGAAGATGAAAAATAGTACAATGATATGTAAGATTATGAAAGATGGGAATTGAGTTAATATCATTTTTTTAATGTTTTGATTGAATAATATAGTTTTAACTTTCTCGTGGTCACGTAATGTCGGGATAAACAATGGAAAAGTTGTTGATTAAAATTACTTTGAATTTAAAAACCATTAATTTAATTGTGTCAACATTCAATATTTGTTCTTAATAGTATCCCAGTTGAAACTTGAAGCCGAGGTCTCTTTATTGTTAATGGAAACAGCTCATCATCATAAACATAAAGAAGAAAGGCGGCATCGTGGTGATTCACTTTTGCTTGCAAATATTTTCTTTTTCACATTTATTTGTATTGGATATTGCTGTTGTCCGCATTTATTTTTTTATTTGATTGTTTCAAATCCTTTTTTTGAGGAAGAATGGTTTTGTTTTATTTTTATTTTTTTTTTTGTTGTTATTTTGTTGTTGTTTTTTTTGCCATTTTTTGTTTGTTTTTTTTTTCTTTTGAGAATTTTGATATTTCAAAATATTTCTAAAAATTTCCAAAAGTCTTAACATTGAGCTAGATAAGAATTTGTTTAATCCTACATTTTAAATTTTACAAATGGGTTTCTCTTCTTTAGTATGTTCTTCTCGACATTGATACAAACAATAGAAAGTAATTGTTATTATTATATGACGAGGTGATTGAATTGTTATGGTATTTGTATTCAGTGTAAGAACCATATGAGCCTTAAATACATTGACCATTTTTGTTTCACGAATAGACTGTATGAGTGTCATTTTAAAACTCATGTTTGTGTACCGAGTTGTTTTGATGAAGCACTATAAATGAAATGATATTTTGTTAGTAATGTTATCATCGTTATCATCATCATCATTATTGTTAATATTATTATTATTATTATTATTATTATTATCATTATTATTATTATTATTATTATTATTATTATTATTATTATTATTATTATTATTATTATCATTATTATTATTATTGCTATTATTGCTATTATTATTATTATTATCATCATCATCATCATCATCATCATCAACAACATTAATATCATCAGTATCCTCATTATCATAATCATTGGTGTTCAGAGTAGTATCTTCAGTGCTGTTTTATGCATAAGGAAAGAAGTTTTTACAAATTTTTACCGAGGTGTGATTAAAGAGAGAAAAATATTAAAATCACGTCTTGGAACCTGAAATCTCCAAAATAAGTTCTTAAAATCTTTACTACAGTGTCTGGCGCCATGTTGGAAATCAGTGTGAATCTTGGAGAGGGTAATGACTCAATGGTCAATCATTTGTTGTTGTTTTTTCTTTATTGCATTAGCATTTCATTGCATTTGTTTTGATATGTTTTGCCCTTCTGATTAAAAAGATTCACATTTGAATTTGGTTTTTATATAATTCTTAATGTCATAATTAACAGTTATCTTTGATTTGATTCAATATTACTCTTCAGATTTTTAAAAGAGTTAGACACAAATTGAGAAGTTGTCAGTAATCAGTTTGCGTACTTTATTTTTCTCTCCCTTATATTTTTAAAGATCTAAGTTGTACATTTCAATACGATTTATGCTGCACTGCTGATAGGTTGCTGGAGTTTTAAAACACTAGTTTGTGAGCACCTGTTTTTTTTTAATTGAAGTGTTTTTTCTTTTAAAGAAGAACCCTTTTTACAATCCACTCAAGCAATAATATTTCTCTTTTTTCGGCATTTTTATTGGCAAAGTTGAGTTGTTACTGCTTAAAAATTGTGTGGAAAGTTTAGATTTTAGGAGTTCCTTATTTTTCTTTTTTTTTTTCACGAGAAGTATTGGCCTTTATTATTTTCATTTTCCAGATTCGTATTTTTTATTTTTATCTTCCATTGAACACTAGTTGTTTGCTGTCATAAGTTGATTGATTTGTCTGTATTCACAATCTTTTCTTAAATCATTCTATGTGTGAATATATAAGACCAATCGATAGATAATAATTTCCAAATCATAATTTCAATCCTCTATTTTATTTCCCTTAATCCCCAATTTACTCACTAAGACATGGCCTGTTTGTTGACTTTTTACCTTTGTAAAATGAATTGCCTAAATTCCTTCTCTTGCGAAGATGTGTGGAAGGACTGGATTTTTTATGAAGGATTCAACAAGCAAGTTTCACTAATTTGTCAGAAAAAGTTTCTGTCGATAATCATTAGGTTTTCTTTGAGTTTTTTTTGTTATAATGATCCTATCATTTTGTGATAATTGATTAAAATAGTTTTAGCCTAGATGCTGCAACACCTTCTGACTCAATAACAGAACAAGAGTTGTCTCTGTCTACATGTTATGCATTTCTGTTGGTCAGGGACCCTTTGTTAAGCGTTTGATCACGTTGAGTGGATATTTCGCTATATTTATTTTTAAAAACCTCAATTTTTTTTAAAAATTATGTTTCAGGTGCTTGCACTCCTGATCACGTCAAGTCAGCAGGTGGTTCTGCAATATCGTCTCGTAAAGACAGTGTTGACTCAAAGAAAGGCATTTTGATCAACTCTGGAAAGACTTCTGCTGCAGTCGCTACGCCAAATAGTCCCAAGCGATCAAGAAGTAATTCGGGTAAGACATTTTCACTATTTGTCTTGTTTCAGTTTTAACGGTATTTCTTTGTGTGTGCCTTTGTTTGCTTGTGTGTGTGTGTGTGCGCGCGCGCGAGTACGTGTGTATTTGTTAACGTCTAAGTTTCTGTTTGTATATACTTACATGTGTGTTTGTGTGTGTGCTAATGTGTCAGTGTATGTATATGTGTGTGTGATTGTGTGTGTGTGGGTGTGTTTGTTAACGTTTTAGGGTATATGTGTGTTGTAATTATTATTATTATTATTACTATTATTATTATTATTATTAGTAGTAGTATTATTATTATTATTATTATTATTGTATTTCTTTTGAGGATTGTTTTTTTTCATTATGACCATTACTATCATAATCACCACCAATACCTTCATCGTCTTTACTATCAGCACTAGCAAAAACATTATAACCACCATCTTTCACAAAAATCCAACCATTAATGTTTCCAGTCCACTTTGACGTGACTGTTGCTGCTGACGATACTGGTACAGATTTTAATGGGGACAAGAAAGACGGCAAAAACATACATGATGTGTTGATGGAGGTTGTTGAGGCACAAAAGAGAAACCTGGACCAGTGGTGCTTTGCGGAGCACTTCAAACCAGCCATACTCCTTCAGGTATGTGAATCTTGTTTGTTCTTCATTCTATAAACTCATTTCCTAACTTTTTATTACAGCGCAATCCCTCTTAGGTGTCGCTTAGTGGTTCAGTGTTACAAAAGTTAAGCAATGTTGAATATGGTTGGTGGCTGGATAGGTGACAGTGATCATGGAAAATTCTGGTCCCAATGTTGTGTCCTTGGGTAAGGAACTTAACATACATTTCTCCACTCGACTCAGGTGTGAATGAGTAAAAAATAAAATATAAAAAAATAAAATTCCCTTTATTCATCCCATAGGGGAAATTATTCTCTAAGGTCTATTCCAAGGGGAGAATGGAATAACCCAGACGTCAGCCGCAGTGCAGTGCTGCAAATTGAGCTAGGGCAAGATGGCTTGCTCAAGGCCACATAGCGCAGCGGCGGGTGATCGAACTCTGTACCTTTCGGGTATGAGGCAAAGACCGTACCGCTGAGCCACGCTGACCCCCAGCAATGGTATAGTTCGATTTGATCTGATGAGGGAATTACTGAAACATTGGGAAGGGCATTGAGCATGGTAAATCTGTGGAATTCTGTACATAAATGTTGATATTTATTTATTTATTCACTCGTTCATTTATTTATTTATTTTTCCATTTAATTATTTATGTATTTATTTATTTATGAGGACATGCACAACATGCAGAGAATTTGTTGCTGTAACTGAAAATTGTTATGACCAATTAATAGATAGTTCGAAGATGACGTCACTCAGGCCTTTGTTATTGTTTTTGCCATCCGCGTTTGTGAGTTGTTCTCACTAAACTGTATTAACCAAACTATAAAAGTTCATGGTTACACAGAGTTTGTGTGTTGGTCCGTTATACTTCCGGATGGCAAGGTTGTGAACTCAAGCGCATTCTATCTATACATAGAATGATGGCAATATAAAGGGATAGATTTTCTGAGGTGTTTATGATGATGTGAATTGATGATAAAAACCAAAATAGAAAGCAATTCAATGAAACCAAATAATAAACCAATCATAAACTGATGTTTGGACACTATAAGGGGCAGTTTAAAGGCTAGGCTGGGAGATTGTTGATTCTCACACATTTAATTTTCATTCAAACTGCTATTTTTGACTTAATACTACTACGTAGGACTTATTCAATGTAGCGTTTATATGGGTGAATTGTCATATTTTATGTCATATTATCTGATATTTTTTGACATTATGTTTGTAGGGAAAAAATACATCTTTGGTGTCACGTTGTCATATCTGGAATCTCATGTTTGATGCCTTTGAAAGGGATTGCACTGTACATTTGGTTTTACTATAAAAAAAAAAGATATGTTCAGAAAAAAGAGACGGAGAGACGGTGTGTGTGTTTATGTGTGTGTGTGTGTGTGTGTGTGAGAGAGAGAGAGAGAGAGAGAGAGAGAGAGAGAGAGAGAGAGAGAAATTTGAATGGATTGATGTTATTGTTATGCGCCTAGAGCTTTATTGTATAGAGGATTGGATGCAATATAAATAAATTCCATTATTATTATTATTATTATTATTATTATTATTATTATTATTATTATTATTATTATTATTATTATTATTATTATTATTATTATTATTATTATTATTATTATTATTATTATTATTATTATTATTATTATTATTATTATTTTCTGAACTGCAAATCTCTTTACCCACTACAAAGGTGTTACAAGAAGCGTGTTACTACCTGCCATTTGTAGAGACGTACCACCACAAACGCGATGGAACGCTCATGGTGGTTCTACACAACCCATATGGGGCAGAACTACAGAACCACGTTGATTGGCACGTTGAACTCCATTCTAATGTTGGATTTAGGTAAGTAGGAGAAGAAAGATTATACTTCATTTATTAGGCTCAAAATGCCCTATTGTGGTTAGATTGGATTGTGTGTATGGTGATTTTACAAAGAAAAGGATCGCTTTGAAAGAAAAAAAGAGTATTATTATCATTCATATAGAGGAGAAAAATATTGCAGCAGAGGCATGTTCATTTAAAATATTTTTATATCTTTAAAATTTATTAAATGTCGATGCATTTTTATCTAGCTATCTTCATGTTGTTCTTCTTCACCTCCTTCTCTTCTTCCTCCTCTTCCTCTTCCTCCTCCTCATTCTCCTCCTCTTTCTCTTCCTCCTTCTCCTTCTCCTCCTTCTCTTTCATTTAAACTTTGTAACTTAGACAGTCTGAGTATTTGATAAACATGATCTTTAAAAAACGTTTTCCTCAAATGATTTAAATTTATTCAGGAACTATCTTGAATTCACTGCTGAGAGGATTGTTGACTGGCTGAAAGAGAAAGAAGCTGAATATCAAGCCAAGATTCTCTCTAAAGAAGTAGAGGGAATACAGAAAGAGGAGGAAGATAAAGCCAAAGAGAAGGAGAAGGCAGATAAGAGAGCAAAGTCGCCTCGCAAATCACGTAAGAATACCCTCCCCATTCCCCAATACACCTTTCCTTATATTAATATAGGTTTTTTTTAAATTAGTTATTTCAATCCATGAGCATCATAAAGTTTGAGTAGACCCCTAGATTATGAATCATTTCATAGTGAAAAATACTTTTTATCCTTTTAATTGGACGCTAATTTGTTGCTAAGTAATTTTCAGTAAATATGATAGATCCAGCTGCCCAGTCATTGTTGGATGGACAAAAGGGTCAGAGAAAAATTGTGACCTAAGTCATGATAGCTTAGTCCTTTTGCTCAAGCATTTAAGCTATCACGGTCCCATAATTCTTCATGAATGCATTATTTGTATTGAAGAAATTTATCAGGGATAAGTGAAATTCATAGTTTTAACAAAAATTATAATTTATAAAGTATGAATTCAATATTTTTATAGTCACATTTAAAGCAAAGAGGCAATGTCCTTACTTTGCTTTTATCAGTATGAGAAGAAACATAAGTTATCTGTGAGCATTTATCAATTCATTGAATGAATGGATTGACCCTTTTCCTTTCATCAATGTGAAAAATAAGAGGAGGGGGGGGGGGGGGTATGACACAATGATAGATTAAGTAGAAAATAATGCAAAACCAAATTATCTATAAAATTTTTGGAACCCAGCTTTCCTTTTCTGATTTATTATTATTTTAACCTCAGACATTCCGATATGTATCATACGCCATTTTTATAGTTTGTATTTTATTTTGCCTGATCTCATTATTTTCACTTTCATCCTTTTTCCTTTCATTAATTCTTCATATGCAATATGCCATTATGACGATATATTTTGGGTTTTTTTCAACTCTTTATATAAGTAAGTTTCAGAGTTCTCATTTTTTCTAAGTTTATTGTCTTTCTCAGCACGTCAGTTTTATTTCAAAACTGTTAACACGGGAACGTTTTTATAGCATCTATCTATAACATCACTTGACTTAATTGAACAAAATCTTTTGAACTAAGAGAGGGTGAAATAAAATCCCACGGTTGTATTTTTTCGACCTCTTGATCTAAATGACTTAATCTTGATGCCATTGGCTGACAGCCTTGACTGTCTACTTTGATACCTTTTATGATTATTGCGTATTTGAATAGATATATAACAATTCGTAAACATTTCTTTTGAAGCTTAACTTTAATTGACTGTCCTCAGCATCTCGGTCCAAGTCTCCCAAAGCTGGGTCCCGTAGCAGTAGCCAAGAGCGCCCCGGCAGTGCCTCATCAAACCCCTATATCCGTCAAGGCTCCCTGAAGGCTTATCAGATGGAGCAAGATAGGATGGCTGCTGAGGAAGAGGAGAAGGAGAAAGCCAAACTGGATAAGAGGTCAAGATCCGCTCAAAAGAGGGAGAAGGTGATATTAAGTATATTTTACGGATTTAATTTGTTTTATGATTTCTCGTGTTACTCTGAAATAAAATTTTAATCAGCTCATCATTACAGATATTTAAAAAATGATTAGTGGCTAATTTTTGCCGTTTTGGGTTAAAAGCCTTCATTGAAAACTACATTTTTTTACAAAACATTTATACAATATCCAGAAATTTCCCGATTACATCTTGACCCTTTGATGTTGACGTCACTTTCAGCTAATGATATCTCCTAATTTAATTTTTAAAATTTTCCAGGGTTGCATTCTGATGTTTCAAAAAAAATATTTTTATTTCAATAGGTGTTAGTAATATGTTATTCTCAACTTGATTTTCAGGAAGAAAAAGAGAAGCAAGAAAAAGCCAAAAGTCCCAGAGGAAGTGCGAAATCCCGTCAATCTCGTCAAGACATTGATGTAAATGCACCACCCACTGGAGATGCTGCCGTTGCCGAAGAACCCAAAGAAGAGGAAAAGTTCTGGCCGGTAAGTTGTGGTTCGATTTTGTTGAAATTCTGCAATGTTATAGTTGATTGTGAATGATTGATACATTTAATTTACCTCTTAGTTATCATCAACATTTTTTAAAGATTGGAATTGATTCTGATATTTTCGGCTTTCTTGTTGATTGCAGTCCACAATGGATAATTAGAACCCAAATCTCTGTTGTTTATCATTTCATTAATCATTTCATAATGAAGGCAATAATAAAGCATGTCTCTCTTGTAGGTGTCCCAATAGGTCAGAGCACTCGCTTCACATGCAAAGGGACCAAGATCACTCTTGAGTGAGATTTTTTTTCTGTCCACCTAGCAATGATTGAGTAGCAGCTGGGTCTGTTAGATCTAGTGGAAAGTACTTTGCAATAAACTATTATCCTATTCAAAGGGAAGCAAGCAATTGCTATTGTCCGTTTCACTCCATCTCCATGGGCCTAATGGCTCTGAAAGATGTCTCTCTTGTGACCATTGTTGTTAAGAATTACAATATCCATACAATAGAATGTCTAATCAACTTTCTACAGACATAATTCAGGAATCCTTAGCCATAAACAAAAATGAATATAACAGCTTCAAAAAGGAACAAAATACCCAACACAAAACCCTTTTTCAGCCAACAACAAAAATCAATAAAGACATAAATGCATTACTAAATTCCAGATTGACGACAGATACATTTTGTAGGTCCTCTCTGTTGTAGAAAAATCTTGGAAATTTTTATTTGAAAGCTGATAGTGAGTCAGCACTTCTAACATTTTTGGGGAGAGTGTTCCAAAAATTGGGTACCGAAAATTCAAAGATTGTTCACCAATTTTGCGAGATGTTTTCAGTTTAGATAAGATTGTGTTTTATCGCTATAAGATCTTAGATTTCTACTCTGGACAGGGCCATATATATATATATATATATATATATATATATATATATATATATATATATATATATATATATATATATATATATATATATAGTGTTTTATAGACAATGGAACATATTTAATTGATGATGCATTTCTCAACAGGCAACCAGTGCAAATCTCTAAGGAGATCAGAGGCAGATGATTTTTTTGTCTTTTTTCAAAACTTCTCTGGCGGCGTTGTGAAGGGTGATTTACATCAACAAATTTATGCTCCATTTACAAATGTGTCTAAGTTGTCATGTGGTAATCTTCTGTGACCATATTCCTAGTAAAAACCTTTTTAAAGTGTCAACTGGATTTAGTGAATATACAGAATTTATTGACCAATGTACTATTTACAAGACAGAGTAAAATCATAATACTGTATGCAAATGTTTATGTGTCATTTCAGTTTTCTGGTTACAATACGGGCAACCAGTTGATTCATGTGTCTGGCATTACAACCACTCTCTTCCCGTGTGATGGAGGACAGATTAAAACTGAGAGGACAGAATTTGCTCAAGGTATATACTGTATTATAGCTCTCATCTGATTTTTCATGGAATGTATAATTTTACCGCACTAATTTATTCTCTTAACATAGATAATATTAGCAATATAGTCAAGTTACCTTCAGATGGTCCCAAAAAGCTCAGCTAGTAGACCATTTGCCCCACACTTAAAGAGACCAAGTTTGATCCCGGGTGAAGTTGAGAATTATTTTTTTTCCGATCCCCCTATCCATCCAGCAGTAATTGGGATACTGGGTCTGTTGGAAAGTACTTTGTTGCACACTAGTGTCCTATGAAAAGGGTACCAAGCAATTGCTATTGTCTCTTTCACACTATAGAAATCGGGATAAACTCTGGCTTTATGAGCCCAATAGTTTTGAAGGACTACTAGCTACCGCCAATCTTAAAAGAGTTTAGTTTTCTTTCCCTAGTTGTTGTAACACTGTTCTCTTTTATTTTAATCACTACCAGGTACAACTGCTGTTCGATCAACTGTGTTGAAAGATGGTCATGTTTTCAGCCTTCACATCCTGAATCCTCGTGAGGATATGGGACTCCCGGAAGATTATGAGACCAACCTGAGGGCAACAGAGACAACCAATGCCATGTCGAGGGCCAAGGTGTCCACAGCTGACAAATCAGAAATGGAGAAGTCAGAGAAAGGTGACCACACGTTATCATTTAATTGAATTCAGAATTCATTTTAAAAATCTCCATTTTGCTCCCGATTGAATATTGAACCATGAGGGTTATTATACTACTGAAACACCAAAATATGGTCAATAAAAATCAGTAAATATTGTGCAAAATATAAGACCTGTTTAGGGGGGTGGGTTGGGGTCATGGCGCACATAAGTCCTATTGTTGGGATGAAATTATCTAAAAGTGTGGTAAGTGCACTAAAACCCCTAAAGCAAAAAGAAAAACAAAAACAAATAAAAAACAGACATTAATTCTGCAATTATTTAAATTCCTCAACAGAAGAGACAGCAACTGAAAAAGATGACTCCAGTGAGAGGGAAAAGACAGAGGACATTGAAATCCCAGTAACTCGTCCAGCTGTCAGTCAGTTTGGATCAGTAACAGCCCATCTGTCAGACGGAATGGTCCTAGCACTCAGTCAATTTGGACCAAGTGGCGAATCTTACTGTAAGTCTTTCAAAAGTTTACTCATTTATTGTCGGATTGAAAGTAAAATTGGGTAATTCATTTCAAGTTCCATTGTGTAAGCTAAGTTACTCACAAAGTCTAGCTGTTAGAATTTGCAATACTTGTCTTGGCCGTTTCTAAAGATGAGAAATGAGAGCATGATGTGTTTTGTTTTGTGTTTTTTTTGTCTGATTTTCTTTTAGATTGTGTTTTTTTTCACTTTTTAAAAACCAAAACACTAATTTGAAAAGCTAATGAATCTTTCCATTTGTCTTGCACACAGTGAAACCATATGAGCCAACTTTGTACGTACCCCCAGTGATGCAAGAGTCACCCTCCATACCGCAAGCTACATCGCCATCCAAGAAGAAAGATGGAAGCAAGAAGAGCTTGCCCACTCCAGAGCCTGAAAAGCTACCGGTAGTATAATTTCTATTGATTTATTTTTTGCTACTCATTTTTAGATTTTTAAAAATTATTTCTATATACCTAATCTATAAGTATTATCAATATATGAATGTGACCATATAAATGACACATTTAAACAAATTCATAATGCTTCATTCATTCGCCATACAGGCAATCTCTAGCTAATTTTTTATTTCCATACAGTACTCGCCAGTGCCTATAGCCAGGTACTCATTCACACCTGAGTTGATTAAGTAATGTGTAAAGTGCCTTATACCAATCACACAAAGCTGGTGGAAAATTTGCTACCACTGTCATCCATCCAGTAACTGTCTGGCTTAACCTCACCTGATTTTATTGCAAAAGACATCTTACTGCCATAATCACTGAAGCTACAACTACTATTACACTCTAACACACTCTCAAGCACAGACACTCACACATATACATCAACACAGGTCTCAAAGATATAAAGATATAAATATAATAGTTTTGCTCATTCTACAACATAAACACAATATCAACAATTAGATTGGCATTTTCTACCAGTACACAATCAGTTGAAATCAGTTTTTAATTGGAAATTTGTAAGTAAACGTGTAACAAGAATAACTTTCCATCACTTAAGTTACTCTTAAATTTTTCACATTTTTTTCAGATTACTCTACACATCAGTACAAGATGGAATTTTTAAATCAGTGAATTGCCATACTCTGGAAAAACTTTAATTAAAAATTTGGCCAGAAAAACTCGTCCTTCTTATATCGATCAATATAAAAGACTCTTAGCTCGGCAAAAACTCTCAAACTCGGGACTTCGGAAAGTCCCAGGTTTGAGATTTTTTGCCATGATAAAGGGTCATTTATATCAATCGATATTTGAAGAACGAGTTTTCCGGCCAAATTTTTAAATATAGTTTTTTTCCAGAGTAAGGCAGTTAACTGGTTAAAACTCGGGTCATAAAAAATGTTTGAATCCAATGCATTTAAATCCAACTAAGATTGACTTTCTATGGCATCACTAACTCGCTTCACTTCATTTCATATTAGGCCGATGATGAAGTCGTGGAGGAAGAGAAGAAGGATTCTGAAAAGCCTTTGCCAAAACAACAATTCCAGGAACTTTTTGTTACTTGCCCAGATGGTCTAAACATCAAGTATTTTCTCCAGAGCTCTATTGGTAAGATCTTATCGAGATGAGATTTGATTGTACAGATGTCCCCCATCAATATTCGATTACATCCTGAAGGAATAAAAATAGACATACAGACCTTATTTATTCATCACAATTTATGCAATATTATAATCAATTTCTTATTATATCAATTAATAAACTAATATACTTTTTTAACTTGTGTCTTATATAAATGAGATCCTTATATTTTGTTTCATGTTATGATTACCTTTAACTGACACGATTGCTCGTTTTAAATTTGAATATTAAGCAACAACAAAAATAATAATCATATATATACATCGAATATTAAGGATTTTTAAAACAACTAAGAAGAAAAAGAAGAAGAAGAAGAAGAAGAAGAAGAAGAAGAAGAAGAAGAAGAAGAAGAAGAAGAAGAAGGAGAAGAAGACGAAGAAGAAGAAGAAGAAGAAGAAGAAGAAGAAGAAGAAGAAGAAGAAGAAGAAGAAGAAGAAGAAGAAGAAGAAGAAGAAGAAGAAGAAGAAGAAGAAGAAGAAGAAGAAGAGAAGAAAATGAAGAAAAAGGAGAAGAATGACTTTGTTTGATTATGATTAGTGAATCATGATTGATTTGATATTTGTCTATTGAAATTTAGATATGAATAAACTGCATGTATTGCCAACAGGTGTAAATCCATCGTCGAATGAAGATCGCCAACTGGCAGTCAGACAGAGCTATCCATTTAAATCTAAAGGGAAACAGGACTGTGAGTCATCTCGCCGTAAATACATTCAAACTGAGGTGTCGCGTGTCATTACTGCAGATGGAAGTGTTGTCAAAAATATGGTGGACGGATCTGTTGAGGTAAAAAAAAAAAGAAAAAAGAAATGTTTGGGAAATGATGAAATGAAAATATGAACATAGCTTTCAAAGTTCTTTTGTTTTATTTGAAATAACCAATCATTGCTTCTTCTTGCAGATGCACCATATTTCTCCCTAAATCCGTTTTTTGTTGATTCAGCAATTGTTGTTTTGTCAAAAGTAGCATTTTGGCACTTTCTGATACGTCATCCCAGTAGTTTTCAATTGTTGATCGTCTTCAAGTAGGACCAAAATCAGCGCTTATGTTTTTTCTCAAAAGAGTTTTTTGGGTTTTTTTTACCATTTTGTTTCAAACATTCAGAAAGTTTGTCATTTACTATGTTTTTATTTTCACTGAATTGAGAAGTGAAAATTATAGTATAAAATGCTTTTACATCGTTAACAAATAAGTGTCAAGAGTTTTGATTATCATGATGATTTCTTTGATTAAATCATTTTAAAATGCACAATAGAAACTGACATGGGTGAATATCAGGAATCAATTTATTGTATATATGAAAAGTCTTAAAGGGTTTATTAACTTACTATGATATTACACGCTTGATCCAGGTCCTGAGTGCTGATGGGACAGTAAGTGTCTTTACTGGTCAGTGGTATAACCCTCACAGCCGAGCCACCTCCCCATCTCGTAGTGTCAAGAGCCCTGGACCAGACGGTGGAAGAGAGACACCTTCAAATAAGAAAGGCAAGAGGCTCACAATACAATGCAACTGAAACTTGTGTATCTATTGTGACTTAATAAAACTTAAAAATCTCTAGTATCTCATTTGTTTATAATTATCTTAATCTTAACTAGCATAGGGTTTGTTGCTCTTACTTTCTTTGCAAAGTAATGACTTTCTTTTAACCAGAAATAAATTAATTTTAAATCTTATACTGATCTTTCTGGATTTTAAGAGCATTGCCGCTAAATGGGGATAAGACTTTTAATTTCACACTTTAAAGAATATCGCTTGCTTTCTATTTTAAAATCTGAAAATAACTTTTCTGAAAAAAGAAAAAAGGATCTTGAATTATTTTGTAATCTAGAAAATTAACAATAAATATACACGAGTAATTTTGTTTGCTGTTTGTATTTCTAAATTCTCTTGGAAATGACATGAATATAAAAGGTAGTTATGTTTGTTTGTTTCTCAATTATTTAAAAAATGAAATTTCAAAGGGAAACCCCTTAACACATAGAATTTATTACACGTCATATCTATCATAAGGGTAATGAACTTTTGTTTTTGTACATTACCTCAATACATATATTTTTTTTCTTCAAAATGACTTCTTACAGGAAGAGGATCAGCCAGCAAAACAAAGAAGGCTGCCAATCAGGAACCCGACCAGGAAGAGGAAGTGAAGCTAACCCAGGCTGCAGGCAGTTGGGTCATCACATACCCTACTGGAGAGAGGATGAGGATTACCAAGGACACTGGAGACTGCAATGAGTTAGCAGCCGTCCCCATATGCTTGGCTACTGATCCCGACACTCAACAGGTTTGTATAAATTAAATAAACTAACCAAAACGTCCTATCTGCTATCCTGAGCCTGTCGACTACTTTCACTAAACTGTCATATTATTTGTACAATTTTTGTCTTTTTTTTTCACTCGCTTTGATTTGTGGTTTCTTTCATTTACACTGATTATATTGTATGTAAACAGCTGCTTACAAGACGTATTTATTTAGATAAGATAATATTATTTTTACATCAAAAAGCATATAATACCAACAGATAATGCAGATTTCGAACATGCTTCAAGTTAAGATTAAGGCAATGCATTTTACTAGGTTTTAGCTAAAAACTAGAATATTTTTTTTTATTTTCAACTCTTAATCTTTCATCTTCAAATTATAATCACTTTTTCTTTGATTGATTTTTACGTTAACCTGAATCAACAAATGTTTTCAAAGCATTTTCTTCTATATTTTGTAGACAATGGCGACCCGAGATGACCATGTGATCACTGTAAGTTACCCAGATGGCACTACTGTAGTAGAGCATGCAGATGGGACTCGCATTACAGTGTATTACAGAGAGACCTCTGTTGCCAACGATGAGAATGATGGTTAGCTAGAATTTAAAACTTTACAAACCTTTCTTTAAAGATTAACCCAATGTTGTATTGATCAAATAGATATTAATTTTAAATGTAACCAGGTTGTAATTACTGAAGAGTGCTTGTTTTATGCTACTTAATAACAGCGATCTGCCTTGTAAGTATATTTGAATTTAACAGGGAAAATCAATGCAATAAGATAACAAATATAAAGAAGGAAGAGAGTTGATGTTTCAGTAGAAGCGGTGATGATATTTTCTTTTAGAATAGTAGTATGCACTGAAATAGGCATTGTTTAGATTTTATTGCAAATACATTATCAATATCTAGAGGTACCTAAATGAGTCAATAAAATGTATGATGAAATAAAGGGAGTAAAAATGACTCTTATAAAAGTTACAAAACAAAGTAAATGACGTTTCGACCTTTGGCCTTCTTCGGGTAAACAAGAAAAGGAAATGTGTTAACGTCGTTTACTTTCTTTTGTAACTTTTCTAAGAATCATTTTTACTCCCTTTATTTTTACTATACATTATCACTTCACTGAAATTATCACACAGATCAACGTCCAGAGCCTCTATCCGACAGATAATTGTGCTGCACACAATTAATATACATTATTATGAATCGACATCACATTTGTTTTTCACAACAGCAACCCCAACCATTTACACCTTTTCATTGTTCTAACAACTAGGAGACGCTAGCCCTGATATGACGATGCAAACCCTCAAGTTTGTCAAGGTGGAATGCCCTGCCTTCGCCACAGTGGAATTCAATACATCAACCTCTGAAAACCTGACAGTCTTCGGAAGTGGTACCAGCATCAATGTATTCCCTGATGGATATTACATCCTGCACCATAGTAGAGGAGGACGTATTGAGGTATGAAATTTGTAGGATTTGTTGTATTTTTTGTATTTTAAATACCTGATCACAGTCAATAATGAGGAAAGATAGACATTTTGATATATTTAATATTTGAAAACTACTAACGACAATCTGAAAGTTCTGAATATTGACCTGTGGCAGCCTAGCTATCAACTTTAGAGATAAAATTTATATATACAAGTAATCAAACCCAAGTTTCACTTTTGTATTACAAATGTTTATATTATGGTTATGATGTCACAAAGCAAGTAATGTGAGGTCTGAGGAAACAAGATTGAGTTTTAAAAAGATAGCATGCGTTCACAGCTTGGTGAAGCCCCCAACTTTGAAACCCAATCATGAAAGTTTGCAGATTGCTTGTGGTGAGTCTGATAAGGTGCAAGAATTAAATCAAGATAGGGACCACATGCCTGACAACCCACATTGTGGATTCCCAAATTTAGCAATGAACGAGAAAACTTTCGATTTTATCCAACACCACATGAAGGAAGACCAGCATACTTATCTCCATGAACCTAGAGAAATTCCCAGACTTTCAAATGACTCCATTTACACAGACCTGCAAATTGTCCTACAATTATCGGATTTCCAACAATATCATCACAATTGTTTTACTATTTTTAGCATCATTTTGTATTTTTTCTAAGCATATTGACTTAAATCGTTTGTGATGTTCGTTCTATGAAACATTTTCAGATAATTTTGTCAACTGCCACTTACATGTCTGTATATAAAATGTCTGATGTGTAGGTGTTCATGTCTTTGAGCTATTAATATCGCACTGCTATCAGAACTCTCTGATTGTCCACCATACAGTAATGGTTAGATAAATTACCATAACTGTTGTCCGATCTTTATCTTCAGCATAAATGAATAAAAAATTTTAACCTGAAGGACTCAGTTGCTTTGTTTCATTGGGTTTTTTTTTCTTTGTCGCTTATTTTCAGGTTGAGCATATGAAAACTACAATACTACAATATCAATACATTTACATCAATTAATTGTTATCTTTGTGATTCCATATCCTCAAACAGGTGGACACAGAAGGCACCATGGTATATTTCCCTCGGCGTAGCAGTTTCCTGGAACACATGATGCCAGAGAGGGAACTCCAATACGTCCTTCGTCACAATGCAGATGTAGTTGTGGAAACAGTTGATCCAGAGGGAAATGTTTTCAATGTTCGATCCACAGGAGATTATAATGTCATTCCTATTCAACTTGAAGAAATTTTATCAGATGACAGTGATGAGCAGCGTGTAAGGATGCAAATGCAACATTTTCTTTGTTTAATATTGTTGATTGGAAAATCTGAAAACATCAGATACTATGCAAACTGTAATTCAAAATAGCATAATCCCACAATATTTGTTTTCTTCTCAGTACCGCAATTAATCTGCTGATACATTTTTGCCAACTTTGAAAAGATAGATTCATTGATTATACAGATTCAGATGTTTAAACTTTAACCTCTTATGTGGTCGATGATTCAAATATTTATTTGTATTTTCTTTATGAAATATGTTATGAAGTTATAATCCAAATACTTTGTAACAATTTACAAGCATTCTTCTTATGTTGATATTTAGGTTGAAGTACAACACTCGTTTGTTATAGATTTAATGAAAATCTGGAAGAAAAAATATAAAATGTATTTCTTCTCAAAATTAAGACATAATAAAATGAATTACCTAGATAGAGTTTTAAAACCTTTTTATATTATTATCATTCGTCAAAGTATAAAAAAGAGTAAACAGTATATTTCTCTGAAATAATTAATTGTTTATTTACAGGATTCCAAGATCACAACATACGGACAACATGCTCCAAGGTTCTTCATCATCCACGCTGATGGAAGTGGAACAGAGTTGCTGCGATACCAAGACATAGCTGAGTATTTGATGATGTCAGAGCAAAACCCTGCTACTGCTGTCCTGAAGGATGTGCTTCCTGACCATCCAGGAGTTTCCGGCATCACAATTCTCAAACCTTACCTGTCTGGACTGTCAGAAAAGTGGTTGAAGATGTACGACCAAGAGTCTATCATACCTCAAGGAATTAGGTAAGCAAATTATTCATGCACATACATTTTTATTTAGGATTTACAAACGTGAATAATCAATAACTTCAGTTCTTTAATAAAACTGGGTTTTTTTATCCATCCTTGAGCCCCATTCTCACATTTTCAGATTACTTAAGTGTCCAGGTTTGAAGCCAGTGTTTTAATATTTTTATGGCTACTTTTCCACATTGTCATTTTTGGATTGAAATTGAGCGTTTAGAGCTGATTCCACGTCTTAAACTATTTTTTCTCCAAAGTAATCAATTCACAGCTTCTGTTACATCTATGATTTTGGACTTCACATATTTTTTTTAAAGGGAGGGGGGGGGAGGTTGACAAGCCAATGATTATCACAATATCATTTTGAGGGGAGATTAGAATATTTTTGTTTTCAAATAAAACATCCTTTGAATATGAATAACTGGCAAATTACTGAACAATGTCAGAAAACTCAACGGTGACTGAGTTGTTCCTCTCCACTTTAGGCAGAGTAATATGTGAATAGATAACTGGTGGAATGAGTTGATTTCAATTAAAGCTTGCATGGCAAAGGCAATTTCATATATTAGAAGACCTTAAGTGTTGGAGTGAAATCAGATATCTTTATATCTCATCATTAAGTTCAGATTGAAAAATGTAATGTTCTGTGATTAGGAGGCCGATGATACGATATATGTTCATTGATTTTTACCCTGGTAATTTGAGAATTTGAATTTACTTTCTACCGAAAATGTTCATTGTTATTGCTGTCATTTTAATACTGATATGTTTTGGAAGTTTTTTTTCCCCATTTTAATTATATTTTTGTACCTAACGCAATGAACATGTGCAATATAGATTGATTCATTGATTATACATCTTCAGATGTTTAAACTTTAACCTCTTGTGTGGTCAATAATTCAAATATTTATATTTATATTTTTCACCACTCAGATGCCGGGACCTAAAGACGTTGCCTTCCAGAGAGTACAAAAAATCAGGGCCCAAATTTGGCACCAATGTAGGCCAAGGGTTGAGTATAGGAGCTGCAACAAAGGGCCCTGTTCGCATCCCTATCCTGAAATGCCCTAACAAGTTGGAACTAAGACAGCTGGTTCAGTATAAGCCTGTATCTCCTCAGCTCAGAGAAAAGTAATTACTTTTTATTAATTCAACAGTGGAACAAAGACATGATTATTAAATGTTCTTCTGTAGGAAGTAATGAAATATTAATCTTTGGAAAAAAAACGGCCCCAACCATAGTAATACTCACAAAAATTGCTCACGATGTCTTGTTAGAATTTTACTGACTGATTTACAACTTGTGACATATTATTATGACTGCTTAGCTTGTATTACAAGTATACCATTACTACATTAGACAATGTTTGTATGTTTAAATCACTAAATTCGTGATGTAATTGAAATGTTAATAAAGGTTTCCTATAAAGATTTCACCGAAGATAATGTTTCATATTAATTAAATAAAACAAGATGTTAAAAAAAAAAAGAATTAGATCACCTTGATTATTTTCTTTTAATTTTTTAATCGCAGACTCCAGGCAGGTCTAGAAGATTATGCTAAGTCTGTTGTTAACCGAATGTCTGCCACCAACTTGATGACCATTGAAGACCCCAGGTCAGAGGATGAGAAGATTTTGGCTCAAGATCTTAAAAGTCTGGCTGAACTACAAAGACCAGAACCTCGTGAATGCGACCCTGGTAAATATGATTAATTCTTCTATTGAATTGGTAGATTAATATAAGAAGAAAATGGCTTAGATTTGATAATAAATCATGCAGGTCTTTATCCATATTATTTGGATGACATCAACTAACCACTTCCTTTACTTGTGATATTAAAAGTTTGTCGTTTGTCTTTATTGTAGTTTGCATATCAAATTTTAATTCAATGGAGTCTCTTTTATTCGTTTAGATCACGTCAAGTCCATTTATGAGAAGGCAGTATCACCACCACCACCCAGTCCCCCTGCAACCCCTCAACCAAAGAGGACTTTTGCCGATTGGGAGAGAGACAGGAGGGAATTGGAGGAGGAGAAAGATGCAAAGAAAAAATTGATGAATAAGACAATCGGTCAATACTTTGACAGTGAACTTGGAAAGGCTTTTCTACTCACCCAGGTAATTGCTTTTTTATGACCCTTTCAATCAAATGCACAATTGCCTCTACCTTATTGTTTTTGTTTAGACTGAAGAAGGGGATGTCCCCGAATGCGCTTTGTTATATATTTGGTTCTTTCTTTTAAGACTAGGTCTTATTTTTGTTCAACACTATCTCATCATTTGATTTTACTCATACATGCCAAATTATTTCAAAAGCAGTTCTTTTATTTAAAATCTATTTATAATATGCTTATAAGGTCCTTCAAAATACCAAGATCAAACTACTATTTATTTGAGATACCGATTTAGGGTTAACTATCTCAGCACTGCCCCGTCCCAGCCTAAAAGAGCACTCTTTTGCTAAAAAAAAGAAGTGAGGAATTAGTATTTAGGTTGGTTTTTAAAATATTATTTTTGTGGTACTAAAGGTACAGACAAAAACTTCTACTAAGAGATATAAATATAAATGAAATTGATATTATTATTATTATTATTATTATTATTATTATTATTATTATTATTATTATTATTATTATTATTATTATTATTATTATTATTATTATTATTATTATTATTAATATAAGCAACCTTATATTTCTTTCAAAGGAAAAACTCTTAATTCATGTAGAGACTAAGCCAATCAAGATTAAGGACTAACGGTCGGATATACATAGGACAGGCTAATATTAAACTAATAGAAACTGATGGCTATATTTACTATATATTGTTTTATTCAAATCTGTCTATTTTAACTGCAACACATTTAACAAACTGATTTCAAATTATTCCTATTTACAAGAAGAAAAAAATTTAACTTTCCACGTCCCAACCCCCTCCTCCCCTCCTGAACAAAAGGATTATATATACAAGATCCATTTTTCCTTCTACATTCTTGCACTAATCTTTGCCTACTCACTGCATCACAAACGAGCTCACCACCTCCTTCTGGAACAGTCATCTTGTCAAATATAGTTGGACATAAGCATATACTTTCAGTTCTTACAATCAAAACAAGTCCTCATTTAACCAGCATAGTGTATATATTCAACTAAATGTTTTGCTTGTCCAAATAAGTGTTAAATGTGTAACAGACTTTTTGTTGACAACCTGCTTGTCCCAAATTATCTTATTCAAGTTTTAATCATTTGTTTGTTATTTATGATTTAATGGTGTCAGTATCGATTTTAAGAATAAAGAAGATATGAATTTAGAAAAAATCTTTAAAGATAATAATATATCTTTACAACATTATGATGAACATAACGCAATTACACATTATATATATACACACGCACACCCATACACTCAAACAGCATGACAATCATCATCACCATCATTGTCATCAACAACATCATCGTCATCATTGTCATCATCATCATCATCATCATCATCATCAACATCATCACCACAACAACAACCACCCCAACTTTTCCATCACTATCCTTCTCCTTCACCATTCTCCACATCACCATCACCACCACCATCACACTTCATATTATATTATTATTGTCATGCAACAAGCTACAAGAGGGAAAGTTTGCGCCTTGATATTCCTCATCAGAAAGACAAAGATTGTGTTCTCCCCTCTCTTTCTCTCCCTCTCCCCCCTCTCTCTCTCTCTCTCTCTCTCTCTCTCTCTCTCTCTCTCTCTCTCTCTCTCTCTCTCTCTCTCTCTCTGTCTTCATTTCTCTCTTCTGCTCTCTTTCTTTCATTCTATAAGATAACCACCAATATGAGCAATATTGTAATGTTTTCAGGCTAGTGACATGGACGAAATGATTCGCCAGTTGTCTGATGACCCAAGGACGGATGGATCAGAGGCAGTGAGAGGAGATACCAACAGTCGTCTGACTTATACACAAAGTCCTGGTCTTACACAACACATACCATGTACGTACATGTGTTACCAAAAAAAAATGAAGAAAGAAAGAAAATGGAAAGAAAGAAATTACTTGTACTTGTTCACATAATACATAATTTGGATGCAAAAGTGAACAATACATGAAGTTACATTTAAAATCATTTTCAACTATTGGAAAAGAATATTATAATTAAGTTATTTTATCATTAATTATAATTGTAATAATTATCAATTGATTGATAAATAGGGCTTCATAGCCTATGATGTGTGTTGATAGAGTTGAAAATGTTCTGTGTCCTTATCATTACTCTTCGAATAGTAGATATTAATAATGCTCATTCAAATCATGAAATTAGGTCTTTTTCAAAAATGAAAATTTTAGCAGACTTTTTTTAAAAACAACAGTTATTATCAGCAATTTGTAAAACTTATTTCACTAATTAAACAAAAAGTATTTGTACACAGTGGCGCTTTACAAATAGAATCTAATGTTTTTTTATTATCTTGTTTATGTTGAGGTTTTTTTTTCTCGATCTATTTCTTTATTTACATTTACTGTTTCATGTCATACTGTTTTCAGCTCAGCATGGTGCCTCCGTATTGAGTGACAGATCAGTGACATCAGATTCCCCTGGTACTAATGCTGCCCCCAAAAATGGACAAGATACCCCTATGTCTTTTACAGGTGTGAAGAAATAATAATATTATATGTCATTTAATTACAATTTCCAGTCATTTGTGTAAATAAAACCCAAATTGCTTATAAGTCAATACATTCATATACTACGGAGTTGAATAGTGATAATTATAAAAGCTTCAAAATAAGAAGAAACAAAAATGTCAAGGTTTTTTTTTTTTGGGGGGGGGGTTGTTGTTTTTTTTTTGTTTTTTAATTGTTTGGAGAATTTATCTGAGTTTTTATTCAACTCATGAGCGTGCCTTACGTATTGAGTGGCTTAATTTTGACAATTTCAGTACAACCAGCAAACTAGACCTGTGAATTTTTATGAAACCATAAATATTAACGAAAACGGTATGAATAGATTATGTGTAAAATTGAAGTCAATGAATTATAAATTTTCCTTTCAATTCTTTTTTTGGTCAATAATCAATCAATGACTATTATTACATGCTGCCTGAAAGACATAAAGATATTGTAACCATTAGCGGCAAAAATTAGACCTCTCTATCCAAAAAAAAATCTTTATACAGTTGGTAAAACATTTGCTTATGAAAATAATAATTTTAAATTTTTTTATATTTCTACCATCCCGAAAAGAATGGTGTTTTGAATAGTCAAAAATAATTATATGTCTATCAACCAATTCTCAGGCATGCTGAGTGAAGCTGCAACAGTCACGCCATCTGGAGGAGTCAGACCCCATAATCCTACCCCTGCCCATGCTGGAGGTCAAGGGAGTCCTGCACCGCTACGTCCCAAAAATCCGACGCCTGCACATGCAGGAAAGGTTGTCGCAGACAGACCAGGTACAGTTAGAGCAATTTTATTTTGTTATCTCGGTGTAAACATTAAAAAATTGTAAAGGTTTGGTTTAAGTGTCTAATAATTCTTCGTCATAGCGGCTTTTTGTTGTTGAGTAGATGATGGGTTTTGTTTTTTTACATAACTCCCGAGGAAATGTTTTTTTTGTTTTTGTTGTTTGTTTTGTTTCTTTAAATTTATATGCAAAATTTTCTTTTTTTTCTACTTTTTTGTTTCCTTTTTTTCTGCATGTGGGGTAGCTACTTATTTAGTTTTATTTTTACCTTTGTTTAACTTTCATTCCTTGCATGATTTGGTTTAGGCCTAATGTAATTTTTTAAATATTATTTATCCAACCTATTTGACTAGAAGAATTATAACTAACTGTTTCACAATTATTTGTATTGGTTTTAAGATCAGTTTGTCATTCTTTTTTTGTCTTTTTCAGTTACTTTTTTGTTTGTTTCTTTTTTTTTCTTTTTTTTTTTTTTGTTGTTCTTTTGTGTATGTTTTTTGTTTTCCCTTTTATTTAATTTCGTTTTTTTTTATTTTTGCATCTAATTTTGCTTTTTAAAATTTTTTGCTTATTGTCATAGGACTTAATATCTTGTTTTTACAAGAAGATACCTTTAGAGAAAACATCATATCATATTTAATTTGCAAATTATAAATATATACATCCTTTGACAAATTTAAACATTTCCAGGCAATCCTACCCCCAAAATAGCTCTGGGGGTGGAAACACCATCAGAATACGAACCCTCCATCGCGAGGGGAGAATATCCTATGATTCTAGAACACCCATGGGAGGAAGAGGGTAGGGAGAGTGGTGTGGTGTTAATCTCGTGTGTTGTGTGCCAAAATCATATAACATTACCATTATATCTCTTATAAGTATAAAGGATCTTTGCACATTTAAATATACGAAGAACTAAAATTAAATGTAATGTTTAAGATGAAAGAAATGATTGTCCCGATAGGTATTGCCTCTTATAATCGTTGCTTCTATTTGTTATGCTTGGACACTGTAAATGCTATAATTATTATTTTTATCTTTTTTTTTTTTATATAGTTTATTTGTTTTGTTTTTTATTCTGTTCTGTTTTTGTTTTGATTTTGGGATTTTTGTTTTGTCTGTTTGGTTTTTTTTCTTGTTTTTTGGGGGTTTTTTTTATTTGGGTTCTTTTTTTTTGTTTGTTTGTTTGTTTTGGTAGGTTTTTTCATTTTTGAAAATGGCTTTTGTCTTCATTTTTTCCAATATTGGTACGCGAGAATTTTAATGTTAAGTAAACGAACACACTTTAATTAATCTGTAATGACACTGTCAATAATTTAGCAACCTTGTGTCATTTTATCTTCATATATTTGTCATTACCCTTGTCTATTTACACTCTGCATGTGTTGGTATTGATTACAATTTATCGTTCAAGTTTATACTTGGATATTATCAAAGTAATAATTATTACCATTATCACCACCATGATTATTCCCAGCTGCAACATCATCATTATCATCATCATCATCATCATCATCATCATCATCATCATCATCATCATCATCATCATCATCGATGGTATCATTAGTATTATGTCAAACGATATTTTGTAACCAAATAGTTTTGAGGAGAAAATAGTCTATCAAATATTTTTGGTTCATGATAATTCATCTCCATAACTCCGTGACATTTTTTTTATGCATCCTCAGACACGTTTGTTTAAAACGTTTCAAATAATTGCATGGTCTCAAAAGTTTAATGTTTTCATATTTCAGCTCATGTTCTGTTGCCATCATTTCATCATTCTCTATTGATTCCTCTTTGTTATGATCTCTGGCTATTGATTTTTTTTTTCTAATCATTTCTTACATACATTTAATTACTTGTCGAGAGTAATAATGTCTTATTCAAAAACAAAACAAAAAAGATAGAAAGAGAGGGGGAGGATGGGGGGGGGGCGGGGGAGGCCCAAGTGCATCTCATTAATTTTTCTTTTACTTGCCTCTCGTTTTCTGCTCTATATAAATGAAGATAAATTTTGAAATCTCCTTGTAAAATCAAAGTTATTTCCTTTAAAACATTTAAAAATATTATATATGATGATTTAACTCTTGTAAACCACTGTTCATACTTAAAAATATCAGTCGTTATGATTTAAAATGATTCTTTAAATTATCTTTTGCTTTCTTGCCATTTTAAAAGATTTTTTAAAATATTATGAAGACGACTACCATGATATAGCCATGATTACCTTCTTGTAGTGAATTATGATCACTGTAGAAATGGATGGTTATCCTTTATTGTCACCATGACATTATCTTTTTTTTAAAATAATAGCTGCATGAATTACATCTTAGAATTTCCCATGTCACCAGGCACTGAAATGGAAAGCACAGACCGTGAGTTGAATCACCTCAAGTCCCTAACTACTAACGTACTGGGAGAGCCTAGGACAGAGTCTGTCACTCTTCCGACTTCCATAAAAGGAGGACGCCCAGGAGCACAGCCTAATACTCGGGTAAAAATTACTTTAGAACCATTTTTTTTCTACCTTACCTCCCCCCCCCCCCCCCCCCCCCCCCCGAAAAAAAAGCATAAAATGATACAAGAATCGATATACCTTTATGGCTAAATGCCATTTGCATAGATAAGGACGCCCGCTCAGTCAATGTTTTAAAGACCTCTCATCCAATTTCTTTTTATAGAATACGTAATTTACTGGAGTTTCGTCAATGTTGCTCAGTTTGATTCACTGCCAATGACAGAATCGCTGCTATATATAATTCTATTAGTTTATCTAGATTGAAATTATCCTAATGTTAAGTTGATGTTAAGATAGATAAGCAGGTTAAAATCTGGCTTACTACCTAGGTCTGACTTTGATGTAAACAAGATCTTAAAAACTGGTTTTAAAGTCCTCATTATGAAATGTGCGCTTAATCAGTAGGTACATTTCAATTAAGATGAGTGAATGTAGTTTTGTACAATGCAGGGTGCAGTCGAGATTTTTTTTTTCTGACCCCCCTATCCACCCAGCAGTGATTGGGTAGCTAGGTTTGGTAGCAAGCAATTGCTATTGTCCATTTCAAGCTATAGAAATTTGGATAAACTATGGCCCTGAAGGACTCCCTTTTTTAAAAGGCATTCGGTGATTAAAAGCAGAACGCAATTAGAGGTTCATGGCCTACCTTATCTGAATATATTTCATATATGTACTCGTAGTACTTATCAACACATAATTAATGCACCTACTTATTTTCCACAGTATATGCAAATAGAAGACCCAGTCCGTCGGCAGGTGAAAAACTCATTGGTAGCTGGAGCCAACACTAAGGGACAACAACAATTGAAACAGATGAGAGGGTTGATTTGCCAGCCTGAAGGCGTCAATTTTGGGGTGCTGAAGGAGGGCTGTACCTATGCCTTTAATGTGATGCTGAAGAACACTGGTGTGGACACCTGCCGTTTCAAAATTCGTCAACCACCACCAGCCACTGGCTTGAGAGTCATTTACAAACCAGGACCAGTACGTTTAAAATGTCTGATATGTTATTTTTAATATTTATATTAATCTTTTCAGTTTTAATATCGTTTTCATTTTTCTCAAAAATATTGAGGTATTGAACACCTACAAAAGTGAATAATTGTTTTATCATTATGGTCTTCAGTGACTATTGGAAAGAAGCTAAAAATCTAGATTGAAACCCAAGTCAGGGATTAAAATATGAATTATATGAAAGAACCTAAATAGGGTGAGAGAGTTTACTTCCTTTCGTGTTGTTCCAATCTACATATTCCCATTTACTGTTTTGCCTTCTTGTGTAAAAACTTATTTCTGTTACGAGTTTTGATTTATTATTCTCTTTTTATTGAAATTTTCTCAACACGATTGCCCCTGGAGTAGTTTATGGGGAATGTTTCATGTGGTCTAAGTCTAAGTTTTGAGATTTGTCAGTGAGACCTAAGTCCTGCTCTAGCTACAGTGAGACGAAGTGAAAATTTAAAGAAGCTACACTTGTTAAAGCGAATGCCAAAGTGGATATAAATTCAAATAATTTTTTTTCCAAGCCAATTAATAATATTAGTAATATTTGTCCTTTTTCACAGTGCATGATCTTTTTATCATATTTTTAACACTTGTACTTGTATGACCGATGGGTGCCTTACGCGTTTTACTCCTAAATATTAAAAGAAAAATATATTATTATGCACTCAATAACATCCTGCCTCTTACAGATTGCGGCTGGCATGAGTATTGACTTGAGTTTGGAACTTTATGCCATTGCCAATGGAGTGGAAGGAGAGTCTGGAGTAGGTAGTCTGGGCCACGTGTTGGAAATTGTCACAGAGACCGACCTGCTGGAAGTGCCCGTTGTAGCCAGTATCCTTTCAGATAGTTCTGCTTCATCATGACAGGGTCTATTATTCACCCTGCTCCCTTCACTTTGAATGCACAACTTTTAAGTTATGATTTGGCTTAACTTCATATATTTGGAAAAATACTTTCTTTCTATTGACATTATTATTATTATAATTATTATAATAATAATTATTATTATTATATTATTATTATTATTATTATTATTATTATTATTATTATTATTATTATTATTATTATTATTATTATTATTATTATTATTATTACTATTATTATTTTATTTTTTAAAATTATCATTATTATTATTATTTTTATTATTATTATCATCATCATTATTATTATAATGTTTAAAAAGTAAATATTAGTATTATCATTATCATCATCATCATGATTTCATTGTTGTTATTTTATAATTCTTTTGAGGTTGCGGGGAATTAATGTCACATCTAGTCTGTTATGAAAGAAATAAGAATCGCTGTTGAGTCGTCACTATCCTGTGATGAAAACAAATAAATTATGATATGCCTTAACTGTATTATTAAATCTCTTGAATATAACAATAATAATGAACTTTATTAATACGCATTATAGTTTTTTACTAATACTACTAATAGAATTGTAAAATAGCTTATGCATTTTTCTTTTGACCCAATTTTTTTATATTTTATGTCTTTGATATTTAGAATTATATTTAAAATATTTTATTATTTTAAAAGAATTTCATCTAAATGTAGTCTGCTTTTAACATTTCCTGTAAAATCTAATTCTGTTTAACTGAGAGACATATGAAATATCGTAATTTCATAGACTTTTGAATGAGAAAAAGTTAAAAGAATATGAACTGGTTACCATTACCATTGGTAAACAAGTTGATAAGGATAAAATTGTTTTATTTCGACACCAAAATATATAAAGATAAAATTATGAGGAAAAAAAGCAAATTATTTGACCTGCTCGTAATCTTCGCTTATGTTATTGATGCTTAACATATTAACACTAGCTATCCTGACTGCCCATGAATTTGATAACCCTGCAAGAGCCGTGACAAATGGTATGAGGGAGACAAGTAGTCGACTTGTGTCCACCCGACCTCCTGCTTCATCTGGTATCATCCGGCCCAGGAGAGATCCTCATCAAATGGGTGAGATTTTTTTTAAGTGGTCCTTTCGACCACTGAGGCTCATGCAGCCGTAATTTATCCCGGTTTTTGTAGTATGAAATGGACATTAACAATTAATTGCTACCCTTTGGATAGGATGCTAGTCTATCACAAAGTACTTTCTACCAGATCTAACAGACCCAGACGGAGCAAAGTTCAGTTGTCCATGTCTCGTTTTGTGACAATGATAAGACCAGTTGGCTGACAATTATCGAAGGACTCTGGCCCTGGTATTGTAAGTTTAGTTCAATACGGCTTGGTTGGGAAATAAATGAAGCATTGTGAAGGTGTATTGTGCATGATGAATCTGTGAATGTGCCATATTTATCTATTTATTCTTTTTTTTCAGTGGACTTGAAACAATTTCTTACTGAAGTAAAGCAGTAAAAAATACGCCTTGAATATCTGAAAACGTTGGTATAACAGAGAGAGAAATGGCATTTATTATTTGCGAATGTCACACAATTATATGTCTGATTTCTTGAAGAAATCCATATTTGAGACAAGTATAATCTTAATTCAAACTTACTTACTTATCCGAACCAGCGACCACCTGAGCTCTAGCCCTTCGGTCTTGTGCCATGACGTAGAAGTTAGATGTCTTTTGTAGTTGTTCCAGGTGACTATAAAGTGTGTTACTGATGCTTGGATTTGGTGGGAGGAATGTGCATCTCAGGTCTTCAAGAGGTTGACATTCAAGCAAGTGGTGTGTTACTGTTTCATTGGGGTGTTGACATAGGGGGCAGGAAGGGGATGTGTCTTTTGTAATTTTGCTTAAATGGTTGTTGAGCGGTATGTGTTGTGTTCTTAGTTGAAAGATGATGCTTTGCTGGTGTCTTCTGAGCTTATTTAGGCAATCAGTCTTTACAGGAGTGGTCATATGGGAAAACATACATCTACCCGTGGTGCTCATTGCCCAACTGTTCATCCATTCTTCTCTCTTATTTGTTTTGATTATTTGTTTCGCTGTGTCTAAGGATACTGGAATTGATGGTTGTAAAAGTGTTGATCCGAGTCTGGCTAGTCTGTCTGCATTGTCATTTCCTGGTATATTTGAATGTCCCGGTATCCACTGGAGAGATAAGTCTACTCTGTGTGTTGTAAGGAATTCATCTAGTTGAGATCTTAAACTATTGAACGTTGAGGAGAGTTTATCTAAATCGAGAGCTTGGAGAACCGATTTGGAGTCTGTGAAGATGACAGTGTTTTGAAGTTTTGAAGGGTTTAGCTGGAAAACAGAAGAGAGGTGTCGCAGTGAGGCTTCTATTGCAACTGCCTCTGCCTCGTAGTTTGAGCAGGAGCTTCCGCAAGAATTGTGGATTTTATCACAGGTTTTATCTGGGTATTCTACTACAAACCCATACCCAGCATTTTTAGTTCCTTTGTGGCAGATCCCTCTGTGTAAACATGTATCCAGTTGTCTGGGTATTCTTGTATTGTCTTCATTGCTAATGTTTGTATATCTGATTTGTTTTTATTTCTTGTTGTTTCTTCTATGAGGTTAGTCTTTATTTTTGGAAGTTTTAGTTCGGCGTATGGAGGTTTTTGACTGATTAAAATAGATTTTTCTCTGTTTTCTGGGAGTCTGTGTCTTTCATTCAAGTTGTTAGCAATGTGTAGCAGGGATTTTTGTTTTAATCTTGTTCTTGGTTTCCATTTCTCTGCCAGAATTCTGTTTGGATGGTTTTCCTCTTTTCGTTTGTATCTTTCAACCATTTCAAGCACTGCTGATTCTCTGCGAAGTCCAAGTGAATCCACATTAGTATGTATTTCACATGCTGCTGTGGGTGTCGATCTCAGGGCACCGGAGATGAAGCGAAGGGCTTGGTTTTGTACTCTGTCCAAGGTTTTGTGTGTGTTTTTACTACCTACATTTTGGAGGGCTAAATTGTAGTCCATGACGGAACGCACATAGCCTAAATAGAGTTGTCGAAGCGAGTTTTTGTCTGCTCCCCAATTAGTACTGGCTAGTCGTTTTAGTAACTGGAGTCTCTTTGTGGCTTTAATTTTTACATTCTGAGTGTTTTTGTTCAGAGATAGTTGTCTGTCTAACTGTATGCCCAAATATGTGGGGTTTTCTTCTTTCGCGAGTCGATGGCCTTGGATGGAGAGTGTTATTTCTTTCTTGGAAACAGGATGACTCTTAGTAAATATAGAGTAGACTGTTTTATTGCAATTAACTTTTAATTTCCATTTATCACAGAAGGTGTTTAAGCTTTCTAAATCTTCATTTATTCTATTGGAGGCTATTGGTAGGTGCTTCGTAGTATACCACATAACTAAATCGTCAGCATATAGGGCCTTTTCTGTCTGTAATACTTCTGGTAGATCATTTATAAAAATAAGAAAGAGAGTACAGCTGAGGCAGGATCCTTGTGGGAGACCTTCCTCTAATACTTCTCTGTTTGACAGTCCGTTATTAATTTTTGTTTGGATTGTTCTGTTACTGAGAAATTGTTTAATCCAGAAGTAGAGATTTCCATCAATTCCGTAGTCCATCATTTTTTATAACAACCCTTTCCTCCATACTTTGTCATAGGCTTGTTGGAGATCAACAAAAACCGCGACTGTATGTTTTCCATCTTGAAAGCCATCAATTATTTTTTGACTTAATCTAAACAATTGATCTTCTGTTCTTTGCCCTATCCTAAAGCCTGCCTGATATTTATTTAGTAGGCCACATGTCTCCAGCCACCAGTATAATCGGTTATTTACCATTCTCTCAGCGATCTTTCCAACACATGAGGTGAGAGATATTGGTCGGTAACTTTTCGTTTCGTCGGGTGGTTTATCTTTCTTTAAGATTGGAATTATAATAGCATTTTTCCATCCCCTTGGTACTATTCCTGTCTCCCATGTTAGATTTATAAGTTTGAGAAGCATCTGTTTACCTCTCACGCTAAGATGCAAGAGCATTTCATTGTGTATCTTATCTGGTCCAGGGATTTCCTTAACTTGAGTTTTTTCATAGCTCTGTGAAGTTCTAACATGGTAAAGCCCTCTTTGAACAGGTATGAGATAGCTTTTGGGGCCTTTTCTTGATGTTTAAGGTCTTTAATCAATTTGTTGTCCTTTTCACTTCTTTTTGATGCCTTGTTTACTGAAGCAAAATGTTTGTTGAAGATCATGGCTTTTTTTTGGTCATCTACGATTGTTCCTTCTGTAGTTTTCATGGGCTTTGGGTTGGTTTTCGGGTTTCATTGTTAAGATTATTAAGTAAGGCCCATGCTTTTTTCCCATTTTGATTGAGGTCAATATTAGCGCATGTGTCTGCCCATTTCTTTCTTTTAGCGTTGTTAATAGTTCTTTTGACAATTGCCGATGCTTTATTGTACTCATCTGTTTTTTAATGGTTTTGTTTTCCTCTAAGTTTTTCCTTGTTTCCTTTCTTGCATTTACTGCTTTTTCAATTTCTTTGCTCCAGAAGGGTTTGTAATTCTGTCGACTACCTCTTGGAATTCCTGCTTTTGCAGCTGCAAGAATGGCTTTGGTGAGGGCTTCGTTTAAATGTTCTACACTTGATGTATCTGTAATTTTTGGAAGCTGGTCATCTAATGTTGCTGTGAAAACATCCCAGTTTGCTTTCTTGAAATTCCATTTGGATTTCTGCTCAAATGTTTTCTTCTGTGTTTGAACTGTTATTTGTGTTAAAATTGGTTTATGGTCACTGCCTATTTCATCCAGGACTTTAATGTGACAAGAATTCAGAAGGTCAGAGGAGATGATGGTTAGATCGGGATGACTCAGGGACATATGAGCTCTGTGAAGAAGGGTGGGGACTGAGTCTGCATTTTGTAAAATGGTGAGGTTGGTTGTATTGCAAAGCTTTTCTAGTTCTTTTCCTGTGTTGTTTAAATTTTTGTATCCCCATAGTGGAGAGTGGCCATTGAAGTCACCAGCAATTATTGTGTTGTTGTATTGGGAACTGTTTAGATCTGTTAGGTTTATAGTACACCGTGGAGGGTTGTAAATGTTGTAAATGGTAAATTTCTTATTTAGGTGCCATAAGGTGACTTTCTGTACATCGGTTGAGTTCTGTGATGGTTTAGAAGTAACATCTCCCGTGATGTCATTTCTTATATAAGTAATAACACCACGGCAGTCGTCACATTTGCAGGTATAGTATGTATAACCAGCAATATATGGATCGCTATTTTTATACAGGGTTTCCTGAAGTAAAGCAATGTGAACTTCCTTTTCATTTAATAATTTCTTTAGCTCTGTCTTTTTATTCCTGATTCCACAAATGTTAATTTGTAAAATATTCAAATGTTTGTGGAATTTATTTGTCCCAGTAGCTGACTTTTCGCGCAGATCAGCCTGGGTACTCACTGTCTGGCGCGGACCTTTTCCGAGGCGACGTCCGAGCTCGTATGCTTTCCTTTTGTTTGTCATGGCATGCTGGGGAGTCTCTGGTCTGTCTTCCCACCCTAACCTGTATTCCTTGTCAGCTGCATAACATCAGGAGTTGAGCTGCAGATGCATGTTCCTCATATAATTAATTTTTTTAGGGTTTAGTCAAGTAGCCTTCATTTTGTCTTTCCCACAGTCTCTTTCATGATTGACGGTCGCCCATTCCCCGCCACCTACTGTTTCCTGGCTTGCAGTTATCAATTTCAGTTATTCTTTCTGCTTAAAGGGCCATATTTCATAAACAGAGGATCGTCACGTCCTGGGTCATTTGTGTCGATGAGAGATTCTGTGGGCCTTAAACAAAGGGATACCAGCCCTTTCCCTAAAAATCTCAATTTTTTAAGAAGGATACATGATTACAATCAATCACAGATAGTCATGCAGAAGACATGGGCCACAGGCCGACCAAAGAGGGAGTATAGAAGTGTTAAAGTTACAGCACTAGGAAACAAGTATGAGCTATAGGGGTAGATTAAGAAAAGTAAGGACATACAGAGGACACCACACTACAGAATGAGTGTGAGGTGGGTGGGTGAGGAGCAGAGCGTGTACCACTCATCGGTGGGTTCTGTCTCCTGCACCTTAAGAGGAAGGGGTCCCACCTACTCCCTAGCCCGGTTATACCGCCGGGGACTCGGTCGCGCCCATAACAAACTCAGTAGAAACAGGGAACACCACGGGAAGGTGCTGTTATGGACACAATAATGCATGAGAGGCCATATGCAATACTCTCTGTCAGACAGAATTACGCGGCAATCAATGCACCTGGAAATGAGAGGTGTTGGGTTCGAAATGCACATCAATTTCCTTTCAGCAAGCGGGACGTCCGGCCCAGACCTTGCAGCTCCCCTAATTCAAACAAAATAGGTATAAATAATTTGTGTATGAGACTTATTTTGAGCTGCAGATGCATGTTCCTCATATAATTAATTTTTTTAGGGTTTAGTCAAGTAGCCTTCATTTTGTCTTTCCCACAGTCTCTTTCATGATTGACGGTCGCCCATTCCCCGCCACCTACTGTTTCCTGGCTTGCAGTTATCAATTTCAGTTATTCTTTCTGCTTAAAGGGCCATATTTCATAAACAGAGGATCGTCACGTCCTGGGTCATTTGTGTCGATGAGAGATTCTGTGGGCCTTAAACAAAGGGATACCAGCCCTTTCCCTAAAAATCTCAATTTTTTAAGAAGGATACATGATTACAATCAATCACAGATAGTCATGCAGAAGACATGGGCCACAGGCCGACCAAAGAGGGAGTATAGAAGTGTTAAAGTTACAGCACTAGGAAACAAGTATGAGCTATAGGGGTAGATTAAGAAAAGTAAGGACATACAGAGGACACCACACTACAGAATGAGTGTGAGGTGGGTGGGTGAGGAGCAGAGAGTGTACCACTCATCGGTGGGTTCTGTCTCCTGCACCTTAAGAGGAAGGGGTCCCACCTACTCCCTAGCCCGGTTATACCGCCGGGGACTCGGTCGCGCCCATAACAAACTCAGTAGAAACGGGGAACACCACGGGAAGGTGCTGTTATGGACACAATAATGCATGAGAGGCCATATGCAATACTCTCTGTCAGACAGAATTACGCGGCAATCAATGCACCTGGAAATGAGAGGTGTTGGGTTCGAAATGCACATCAATTTCCTTTCAGCAAGCGGGACGTCCGGTCCAGACCTTGCAGCTCCCCTAATTCAAACAAAATAGGTATAAATAATTTGTGTATGAGACTTATTTTAATTTGGATTTTACATCATTCAGATTTTCATGATACATTTTATGTGTCTCGCTGGAGTTGTCTAATTTTTATTTCTCTTTTTTTTTCGCCCATATTCCAGGTGTCACATCATGAATTGACTTTCAAGAATGAAGGAAATCTTCATGAAGTTTATATAGCAATTTTAGCATTATAATGTTTGAATCCTTGTCTGTGATAAATAGATAACAAATTTTTATTTTAAAACAAATCATTTTACTTTAAATCATGCACACTTTTCTCATCAAACTTGGCCCTCTATAATGATTACAGATATGACTCAGAAAGAAAAAAAATTGTAAGAGGAGTAATGATATTGGGGAGAAGAGTGATCAAGAGTAAGTGGAATGGGATATTTCTAAGAACCCCCCCCCCCCCCACCCCCCACCCGCTCCCTTAATGAATTTCAGTAATAATGGTGTTCAAATCAGCCCGTTTAAGAAAAGAGATTTGAACAGAAAGCAGGCAAAAAAATCTTAAGTCTCCAATGCCTCTTTATTGGTCTTCTTTTTACGTCTATTTGTTGTAATTGCTTACTAATTTAGAAACCTCTTAAACTAAAAATGAAAGAATTATTTCCCCAATATGAATTTGTGTTGATTCGGGGGGGTGGATGGAGTTTTGAATATTGTCATTCACTTAGTATTTTTTTTATTTCTATATTTTTGTTGTTGTTTTTGGTTTTGTTTAGTTTTGTTTGTTTTGTTTAAAAAACGTTTTCAATTGTTCCGTTTTCAGCTATTGTAGTATATGTTTTATAATTGATATTATAAACTCTTAGTAACTATTAAGACATTATATTGGTTTCTCCTTTTTTTTCTTTCCCTGGCATTTGAAGGTGGAGGTTAAGAGAAAGGTTAGGATCATCCATACTTATTTCCTAAAACAATATAGCAGATAATTTATGCGAGTTCTGGTCTTTAGTGGAATGGAAAAACAATAATGTGATAGAATTTTGACATCATTAAATGTGTACTGTTGTTGCTCCATTTTACAATTTTTTAATATACAATTAGCAATAAGCTTGATGATTTTTGTCACCACAGCACTGCTTTATTTTAAGTTATAAATTTTTTTTAAATATTAAAAAAAATATCAAAACTACATTAAATTTTAAGTTGACTCTCACATAGATTTATCTAAATTCTTTACTGATTTGAATAAATAATGATGATAACGTACAGCTTGGCTTATTCATGATATTTTTAGTTAAATCAGGGGGAAAATAAAGCAGTACTTGGGTGACAGTTGCTTACATTCCATACAAAACGAGTTTGATTGGATTATGCCTTTTTTGGAAGTGAGCCTTTATATTGACTTACTGCATATTTGATTTTCAAATGAATTTTACATGTTTTTACATTGAGTTGTACCTTGGTGAAAAAAAATTTACACAATATAAAAATGTATACCTTTACTCCTACAAAAAGATAAAATAAAACGTGGTGGAAATGTGCCTGCAGACTCCTGCCTTTTACCTTACATGTAGTAAATGGTTGTTTTATATTTTTACAGGTTTTACAGCGCTTGCAACACATTTAGATAATATCAGCGCCAGTAAAAAGGAAGAAAATGGGATAGTAAAGAGTTCTAGAATTACAATTAAAGCACTCAAGAAAAAGTAAGACAAAGGGGAATTGGTTCAAATAGGAAACATGTAGATTCCAAGAGCATACCACCATCAGTGCACTTAGTTTGAGATCACTTAAATGTTTCATCCTGCAAAAGCGCATGTCCCCACCGAGAGGAACGCACTCAAATGTTTACAAATTATATGATTAATTTGTAAACAAAAAAATAATACAGTGCATAACAGGAAGATGATTTAAAAGACAAAAAATATCATCTCCCAAAACTCAAACTATAAATTTGACTGTTTCCCTCCCAGCTAGGGTATCCAGCCAGGACAAACCAAGTGTAATCTCATCCCAAGACAAAGACAGAAAGAATGTTGGAAAACAGATATAGGCGATAGAAGACAGTATCAGTATGTGCCTCCCTGCCCACTACGGGAGATCAGAAACCCCACCCAATAGTAAAAGATTACATTGTCTGTTTATTTTAACGTCACTGAGGAGATGTTTACATTAAGTGCTGAACTGTGAAAATATTTAATAAATCAATGCGTTGTATGAGGAGGCTAGAATTCAGCAATACAGTAGAGGTTGAAGGCATTGACAATGCCATGATCAAAATACAAATTGGTTGACAACAGGAATTTCAATTGACCATTGATGAATATGCCTGTCATCTTTAGAACATTTATCTTTTCTTGGCAAAATCAGAATGGTAATATGAAGAATATAAGTTTTAAATCGTCCCACTATTGGACAACCTCTATGGTGTAATGGTAGCACGTCTGACTAGTAATCAGTAAACAGAAGGCCTAAGGTTCGATCCCAAGTCAAAGCGGGCTGCTTTTTTGGAATCGTGCTTTGTCTGGCACTGTTTCATAAACATCTTATCAGATTTCAAATGCAAACTATGTGAATACTCAAATAATTGTATAAAATAGGGGCAAATAAGTCTTTGTTCTTACTCTTTAGCTTGTAACTGTAACAGTTCTTGCAACAATTGAGACTTGAAGCATCTAATTATTTAAGATATGTTTAATATTAGCAATGCTTTTAGATCATATCAACTCTTAGAAAAGGAGAGATGCTGGAATAATATAAAGATTATACAATCTAATCTCTCAATAACAACATTGTCAGGATCAGAAAATATTGACGTTATAAAAATAATAAAAAATAAAATAAATTCCCTTTACTTATCCGATAGGGGAAAGTTGTCTCTCGAGTCTATTCCAAGGGAAGACTGGATAAACCAGCTTTCAGCCACAGTGCAGCGCCACAAATTGAGTTAGGGCGAGGTGACTTGCTCAAAGCCATACAGTGCAGCGGCGTGATCGAACTCGGTACCTTTTGGGTACAAAGCAAAGGCTGTACTGCTGAATCACACTGCCCCCATAAAGAGAAATGCAGAGAGATGTGGCAACGTTCCAAGAAAGCAACCTAATTATATCTAGACCAATGAAATCACCATCAGCACAGCTGCCTCAACATCAGCTGTCATCGATATTTGACTGTATCACCCTCAGCCAAACAAAACCAACAAATCTCATTCCAAGACAAAGACAAAAAGCAAACTAGTAAAGGAAATATAGAGGAATAGAAGACACACTAACAGTCACACCTCCCTGCCTACCACTACCATGGGAGGTCAAAAGACCCCCCCCCCCCCCCCCCCAAAAAAAAACATAATTTTATATATACATTTTCATTTTCTGAATTGATAATATATATTTTACATCCTCCGATCACTGTTTCCAAAAGTAAAATATATAGGGGAAACTAATAGGTGCAATAATAGTACGTGTATTGGCATCTCCATTTTTTAGGGAAAAAAACAAGGAACTCATTTTTTACATTTTTAACAATTTTTTATTATTCTTATTCTCTATCATGGATATAATGTCATCGTCTTCAATGAATTTACATTCAACAGCATTTAACAGTAAGTTTATGGATGCCAAACTTTAGAAAACATTCAAAAGTAATTTAAAAATAATAATTAAAGATTAGCAAAAACTAAAGAAAAGGAAATACAATGCAATGGTAGATAGCGACATTTCAGATAACAGGCTTTCAAATAGAATAGTCCTTTGTCGATACATTCATTCGACTCGCTGTAAACTTCTTTTTTTCAAAATCCAAATCTGTCAATTTCGAACTTAAGATTTGTTTTGGTTTAATACTGCTGAATATCACCACTTAAATCTGATAAAAAGGGAGAGTAAATATTTACAGTAGAATTACTTTAAACCGAAATTTTGGGGACCTTCTAAACCATTTCGGTTTAAAGACATTTTGGTTTAAAGCAAGTTCCCGTTTTGCAATGTTTTTCAAGGGTAGTAACTAGCCTATTTAAGGAATTTGTTCATTTAATCGTATCATGGGTTTCCCGTTAAATGGAGTTGTTGAATAAATGCTGTCTTCGTAACCATTAATTTTTTTATTTTTTTTTTTGTGTGTTTTAAAAATATTTTTGGGGGTTTTCGTTTTCAATTCAAAATTGTTGAAAGAGTTGAGTTCGGGATGTCGTGTATTTTACATATCTCCGTCTTGATCAACTTTTTTTTTTCATAGACTTCACATAGTATTTTGATTTTAAACTCAAACGTGTAAGCACAGTGCTTTCTTTTAGACATCTTTTAGTAAAATGCAAAGCTTAAATAAGATCGAAAGCTCTTGTGCGATAATTGATAATGAATGATGTGCAGCTACTCAGAGGTGAAGTGAAATGGAAATGAAAAGGCGTGTCAATGCTAAGCTGTCTACTACACATCTCTCTTTTGTTGAAAAGCCATTAGGTTCAAAGGCCTAATTACATAGAACCTCCCCCCCCCCTCACACACCCATTTAAACAAAGTGGAAATGAAACGGCATGTCAATGGTAAGTTGTCTACCCCCCCCCCCCCCCCCCTCCTTATCGTCCTGTTGAAAATCCAGTCAGTTCCAAAGCATGAACACACGAGCGAGAACATCTCGCTTGCGTGATTCTACACCCCAACTCCCCCTCTTTCCTCATTTTTTGCCTGCCAGTCAACCGCTGTCTTCCTTTGTCTGTGCGATTGTGGTGTGAATGCCCTGGTGTTTGGCCAAGCCCAAGTGCAGTGATTGAAGTGTTTGCCTCCCCCCCCCCCCCCCCCCCACCCCACCCATCACCCTCATCTTATACTTACGCTCTGTTTAATATCGCCGGGCATTATTACGTGTGGCCACCTTCCCGAATTGTTGAAGACAAATAGAGAGAGAAAAAGGGAAGGTGCTCTCAGGTTGTTTCGGTTTAAAGAAAGTCCTGCTTAGAAGTATTTCGGTTCATCGTAAGAATTAATACAAAGATAATGAAGAAACTCGTACAATTTATTAAATTCTTTGCGGTTTAAGGTATTTTTCGGTTTAGCTTCTTTCGGTTTAAAGTAATTTTACTGTATATAAAGTGATGACGGTGGTAAAAAGTCAAAATTGAGAAAAAGTACTCAATGCATCATGCAAAATATTTGCTGCACACAGTAGTCTATTAAGAATAAAAGGGCTATGTCTACAGAAATTACTATTATTAAATTATCGAGAGTTCTAATTACAGGGGAGAAAAAACTTCTGGGACTGATACATCGGGCAGGGTTCAGAAGACTTTTCTTGACAGCAGCCTTGAGAAAGCAGAATCCAGTTGCGGTTGGGCATAGTTTCGCAGATTTTTCTGGTCAGCGACATTGAGAAAGAGCAATCAGAGGAAATTATTACAATAGAGGATCTAAATTGGAGGAAACCTAAGGAAAAGCCCACATTATGGATTTCCACCTTTTAGCAAAACTCTATCATCACTGTATTTAGACAAGGTGTATAAAAAAATAAAAATTATGTTGCAAAATTCACTCATTTTTTTTTCTGGATGCAGTCAACTTAAAATAAAATCACAATGCCCAATTGTTGACAGTATAACAAGTGGCTGCAGAAACAAAACTAAAATTTCGATAAACATACAGGAGAGGGAGTGATATCTTTAGACTAAAAATAAATTTATATGAGAAAGAAAAGGGAGGGATGGAAGGGGAAAGAAAGATATATATATATATATATATATATATATATATATATATATATATATATATATATATATATATATATATATATATATATAATTATATATATATATATATATATATATATATATAGAGAGAGAGAGAGAGAGAGAGAGAGAGAGAGAGAGAGAGAGAGAGAGAGAGAGAGAGAGAGAGAGAGAGAGAGAGAGAGAGAGAGAGAGAGAGAGAGAAAGTGTCTAGATAACAAACTCAGAACTCTACTCTAAAAATATTTTATGGTTACTTGGCAAGATAAAGAAAAACTGGCACTCCATGGTAAAGATTTGCTATTTTCTACAAGAAATAAATTTGTGATGAGTAAATCTGCCTCACAAGAACAAAAGCAAAATTCTAAAAACAATTTATTGTTACATGAAAACAAAGTGAAAATTAAAATCCAGCACCCTAAATGTTAAAGCTTTGATATTTTTCTAACAATTTCACCTTATCTTGGATATATATCCTTCTACGATTTTACATTAATAATGGAATAAAGATAAACAGACAAGCAGATTAAGATCTTTTCAACTATACAGAAAACCATTGTAAAAAACAATAAGAGTGTGCAACTTTCGGGTTTTGTTTATTTATTTTTTTTGCTTTTTATTTCCAATTCATAAGTTCTTAAAACAATGTTTCAAGTGAAGTGAAAAAGGATAAATCAGAGCAAATAGTTAAACTTCATTCAATAATATTCAAGCAATATTGGGTGAGAAATAACAACAATCTGGTGGCCATAAAACCAGACAACATGGCAACAATGGAAGAAAAGAAACACCAACATGACGTTTTTGAAAATAACAACTGCGAGACACAATCTCTGTATAATAATATACTTGAAGTTGTGAACGAATGTTTATTCCCATTAAATTACAAACTGAGTACCATTTTTATACATATAAATCTTTAAAAAGACATTTCAGTTGCTCGCTGCAGATTTCTCTTCACCAGGAGGAGGTTGCTGATTGTTTTTAATCTTATAATCCTTGAGGGCAGCTTTAATGGCATCTTCAGCAAGCACTGAAACGAAAGAAAATGTAAAATTGAATACAACACATGGGATATCTTCTCCATTAACTGTGTTTCTGTGAGAGTTTTGGTAGTATTTTGGGGAATACGTTTTTATTATAATATAAGAGTCAATTATATCTTGAAGTACATGTCTATTTAAAAGGTTTCTCTTAAGTTCATTTTGAAATTAAAAAAGATGAAGAAATAAGTCATGACACCTCGAATGGTTTATAATCAGCGGATGCGAAGAATGTCATGCCTTGCCCATTAGACAAAGGTTAATATATCTATAATGTTTAAGATCAACTGCATCACGTCTGCCTACATAGGATATCTCCTCTGAATTCCTCCCTCTGCTTGGATACGTTACAGTTGTATAAACTACTTGATACTAGGCAAACAAAATAGTATAATGCACACGTTTTTTTCTACTTGAGTATGAGCATTAAAAAAAAAAAAAGCAAGATTATTAATTGATCAATATAACTATCAGCAACAACAATCTGACTTACTTGAGCAATGAAGCTTAACTGGAGGAAGTGACAATTCTTTAGCGATCTGTGTATTCTTAATCCCAAGTGCTTCATCCATCTAAAAAAAAAAAAGAGAGAGTTTGGAATTGTGCGGCTATGTGGTCTTGTGGACTGACTCTAGCTTTCAGACCGGAAGGTCCTGGGTTTGAGCTTCCCTCAGCACATAGTTGACTCCTTGGAAAAGGCTCTTTTCTCACATTCTCTCACCGTACTCAGGAGTAAAATGAGTACCTGACCGTTAACAGCATTGCGTCTGTCAGATAAATTGTAATGTCACATAACCGTCATGTCATGTTCTACTTGTTACGTGTTCACAGCCGTATATTTCATTAAAAATCTTTTACTTTAGTTTTCTCCCCACTCACCCCCAATGCAAACGACCCACCATCAATGACGGGGAGCCCACCATGTGGTTATGTCATAACAGCTGTCCAGAACATGAGGAATGGCTATAATTTATCCCTGCAGGTAGAATCACCGCTTGGGTTTCATTGTCAGCCAGGAAATAGGAAAATTTTCATAAAATCATTGATTTTTACACTGCAATTGTTGACCGTACACTTCTAGGTTTTTATATGGATAGAACGGCCATATTTTCACCTTTAAGACGCAATTATTTTCATTGATATCAAGAAATGGCGAGTATACTTTACTCTTCCTTGAACAATCTATATTTCTCTTTTTAAAAATCAACATGAAAAATATCTTAATTTAATAAAATATTTAAAATTTATATTTACTGAATTTTGTTACCCTAACCCACAGTGGGGAATATAAGAGTAATAATCTACCTTTAATTTGGTATTTTTTTCAAAAATTTGTAATGAAAGGTTTTTGCACAATTGATGTGTAAATAAATACTGTTTATTTCCTTGTTGGCTAACAAAATAAGTATTCAGACTAACTTAATCTAGATACTAAATTCTAGCGGTGTTTAATATAAGAACATTAACATGAACATGATGATAACGGTGTTATTTGAAACGGGTATTCAGAATGATATTTTAAAGAGAAATTATTGTGTTTTACCAAATTAGCAGGCATTTAGGTGATAGCCATTACATTATTATCATGAAAATGATCATTATTATCATCATCATCATCATCATCATCATCATTATTATTATTATCATTATCCTTATTAATATTATTATTATAATTATTATCATCATCATTATCATTATTATTATTATTATTATTATCAGATCTATACAAACTTCAGAGGAATACATATAACATATCTTTACCTAAGAATTGTCAATTGACATTACTAAAGCCAGTTCATTTTGATCATTTGATCAACAAACCCCGACAATGCGGTGATCACGCTTTTTTTATTGTTCTCAAAAAGGATATTGCTGTACAGGTGAGCAGATATCAACAATGCTTCATTACAAAATGACTTTAATTATATATTTTTACTCTGTGGATATTGACGATTAATGCAGTATTTCTCATTAATTTATATAAACTCAGATAACTCTGTAATTTTTTATTATATGGTTTGAAGTAATTAAAATTTCTGACCCATTTTTAGGGTTATTTCCTTTAAAATTATTAAAATTTGAAACAATTGTGCAATTTAGTATCAAAATCTGAAACTTATTAGCCTCAGGCTCTCGGGTCAATATAATTCTAGATAACTGTCAAAAATTGTATACTAATATGATGTTCCAAATATACTTATTATTTTTCCTAAAACTCAAGACTCAATCTATCGAAGCTGAAATTTAAACTCACCGTTTTCCCTTTCACCCACTCTGTGGCAAGAGAGCTTGAGGCAATTGCTGAACCACAGCCAAATGTTTTAAATTTGGCATCTATGATTTTTCCATTATCATCAACTTTAATCTGGAAAGGATTATGAATAATATGTCTTGTCATACATAAATCAACAGAGAGAAAAATATTAAAACAAATGAACTATTTAAATCTTAAGGCTGCAAAATATAAATGAGAAATGTTCTTTTGGCTTGTTAATAGCCACTAATTGCTATCACAAGTTGTTAAAGCATGAAGAAAAATATAAAACTGAGCTCTCCAAAGAGGAAATGACACTTTTCTGAGTCCCTTTGACAAGGTTCATTTCATACATTCTATAAATAATATTTTAAAATGAATGTGTGTGGGCAAATTTCCATTAAAAATTGAATATAAAGGAACTTGTATCTGGTATCCTTCTATCCTTTGCTAAGGTCTTAAGTCATTGAAAATTTTAAGTAATTGCTTAAGGTTTGTTTCAAAAAATATTTTAATGTTCTGAGTAAGCTTATGAATGATTCATTCATCTTTTATGAGTAATGATCTCATCAAAGACCTAAAAAAAAACCAGAAGATATTAAATTGACAAGACCTACTTGAAGCTTCATGACATCGCCACATGCCGGTGCTCCTACCAGACCTGTCCCAACATTTTTGTCTTCTTTGTCCAATGATCCGACATTTCTTGGGTTTTCATAATGGTCAATAACCTTGCAGAGAAAATTTAAAATATAGTTCAATGATAGAACAAATTGTGAAAACTTAAGAATAATAAAATAAATAAAACAATGATATCTAAAGTCAAATTCAAATAGAGTTTTTTTGCAGCCCAGGAAAATGGGTCAAAGTGACTTTTTTATAAGTATTATCATATGTGGAAGCTGAGTTATTGTAATTCAGAAGAAATCTTTGGAAGAAATTTCTTCTGGAAAGACACAATCAAATATAACCACAGGACAGATGGCTCGATAGTGTAGTGGTTAAGCTGTTAGACTCTAGAGCGGAACATTCCGGTTTTTGAATCCCAAATGAGGAAAATTCTTTAAAAATCAAAAATCTTTTAAAATTTATTTTAATTTTATATACAGTGCAAAGCAGATATGTCAACAACACTTATATCGACATGACATCAACAAAGTCTGTTTTTTTCCCCCGCTATATTACATTAGTATATAATGATTGCATATATATTGACATTAATTTGACCACAGGGCGGTTGTATTGATATTTTGAACCATCTATACCAGGAATAATTCGTCAATTAAAAAAATAATACAATTTGTATACGGTCAAGATATCCTGAAGTAAAGTAAAACATATCAGCCAATGAAAATTCAGAGATTTCCCACTGTGATTTAAAATAACCAAAGAAAATGTGAGATTATCGTCCAATAACATCCCATCGTAATTGATCAGAACTGTAATGTCTACCGGTCATGTCTAGTCCCAGGCTGCCATCATTTGTCGGTACTGACACCAGTAACAGGAATTCACAGTATCGACATTACTTGACTTTCAACAAATAGGCAAACAAGAAATGCCCCTCACATCACACACTACGTGCGAGATTGTCTATCTGTCATCTTTGCAAGTTGCCGGCCAATCCCGGTCTGAAATCTGAGTGTCAGTAAATGAGACAGACCCCCCCCCCCCTCCTCCAAAAATAAAACAAAATAAACAAACAAAATCAATTTCTCTTATATGCAGTACTGATGCTCAGCTTCTCTGTCTCAATATTACTGGCAAGGTCAATGCCACTATTACTGGTACTCAGTCTCCATACCAATCGGCAATTGTTAAATTTTAGAAGTTAGAAGACGTCATTGCTACGGATGTGGAGTCAAATGAGGATAGTGCACCATCAGGACCAGTTTCCAGCCATGCCACCACAGTAGCTATCACGACCCTCAAATGTTTTGCAAAGCAACTTCATGAGGGTGTTATTATTATTATCATTATTATTATTATTATTATTATTATTATTAATTAATTAATTAATTAACAATGCCCACACTGCAGACGCGACTGCTGCTGCAGAGGCTGATGATGATGATGATGATGATTGTGATCATGATTAATAAAACTACGAGGCAGTCACTTTGTGCCAGCTTTGACATTTCGTATACAGATGGAGAGATAGATGTGTATAGAGATAGATAGATAGATAGAGAGAGAGAGAGAGAGAGAGAGAGAGAGAGAGAGAGAGAGAGAGAGAGAGAGAGAGAGAGAGAGAGAGAGAGACTAGAGAGAAGAAATAAGGGCTGGAAACCACTGAGTGTCACTCCCAGTGATTAACATCCTACACCTCTCACTCTCATGCCCATGGTCATCCAGTCCTTTAAGTTACCTCTCTGGGGGGGGGGCCTTCCGAACGCTCCTACATCCCCAGTATTCTTTTTTTTTATAATGTCTAACTAGATACTAATAGGATAGGGGCAGGGGGTTTGGGAGGGGAAACTTTTTTTTTTAAGTTTCCCCCCTCCCAAACCCTCTACTAGAACATTATTTGAAAAATGAATAGTGGCAATAGTGGGGATGTAGGTAGGAGCTTTCAGAAGGTCTCTCTCTCTCTCTCTCTCTCTCTCTCTCTCTCTCTCTCTCTCTCTCTCTCTCTCTCTCTCTCTCTCTCTCTCTCTCTCAAAACGGTGATGTCAGCAGAACCAGAGAAAAGAATATAATAGGTGCGGGAACGTTATTAGTACACTTGATAATCCTGCGTTGGTGATAAACCAGGAATACCCTTATCTGGGCCACCTTTTTATTCGAGACATGGGATACTTCCGATGCTATCTATACCATTCATTGCAGGGGCAGGAGTGAGTGACTTGGACAAATTGAAGTTGTTGAATTGATATTCCCAAATATTGAACGGGCGTGATTGTCTTTTTTAAATTCTAAATATATTTAAAATAAAACTAAAGTAACTTACATTTTTGTGATAACTTGCAGCTGGAAGAATTGATCTGATTTCTGGATGTAAAATTATTTTTTTCCCAACCTCTTTTGCTCCTCGAGATAACGCCATGTTGATGTTTACTATGTAACTGACCTTCAACTTCCCCAACCCGCCAATTCTTTATTTTCACCGAACAAGAGTTTCACAACAATAGCAGAACACTTTTGTTCCCAAGATTTTTTCTGGTTCAATGAGAAATGAAAAATATGAGATCGACCTAACGTTGGAAAAGATAATTGAGGTGTTAAGGCTTTGAGAATAGTTTGCGAAAAATAGGTATTAGAGACTCTAAGAATGTCACATCATAAATAATGAACGATGGCGATGTCACAGCCGGCAGATATATTAATTACAGTCAAATTTGATTCCAATAAGACATGCACTTTTTCTGTAAAAAATGACACGAAGATAGTCGAGGTTAAAGAGATTGCCGGAGTGGAAGCCCGTTGCTTGCCCTCCTCTCTCAATTTAGTATTTGCTGGACAGCTGCTTGATGATCATAAGACAGTTGAGGTAGGTCGACCAACAAGTCATCCTCCAGAGTTTCTATATGGATGTTCATCGGATTTAATCCCCTGTATTCTATATTCCTGTATTTTTAAATATTTAATCTGACTGCTCATAAAACATTTCATTATGCTCCTACTCATATGCCTTGAATACTTTATTCAAACTCCCACTAAGCATTATTTTGGACCGTATTTCCATTTCACACAATACAAGTTGGCTTTAATTTTAATACGTCATCTTTGAACTGACATTCTTACATGAATATCAGTCGCTGCTTACTGACACTGACACACACTTTCCCTCTTGGGTCGAGTGGGGTTATGTAATGAATACGCTCTTAACCCAAAGACATAGTGCCGTCAGATTTTCAATCATTATCACTCGTCAAATCACTGGCCATGCTTAACATTGCTGGACTTTGTTGCAAGATGGGACATTGACATCAGCCGCGGATGCCATACACAGTTGATGGGTCTATTTATCTGAGGCATCATTGATTGCAATCTGCCATCCACAGAACTCTAAGGTTTAAGAATTTTTTATAAGGTAAGGGTCATCATAATCCATTGATATTTAAAGAGACCATTTCCTGGTCAAATCGGAAAAAAAGTGTTTTGTCACTGAATGACTGCATTATACATAAGTATACATGCTCCATTTTATTTTTTTATTTTTTATTTTGTTTTGTTTTATTTTTCAGGATTATAACCTTGTGGGGCAGACTACTCTCCATGCATTTTCTATCTCCAGAAAGTCCACTGGAACTGAAGAAAATGATTCTGAATCATCTGGTCTACAGCATACACCAAATGATATAGGTTGGACTCTTTTTTTTCTCAAATGATAATTTTTAGATATTATAACTAACTGGGTAATTTTTCTAATATCTTTTTATATTCCATCGTGTTTTTTTTTTGTTTCATGGCTTTGAATCCTTTAATTCATTTTGTCTCTCCCCAGGCCACAATCGATTTTTCATCTATTGCAAAGTTTGTGATTATGTAAATCCAGGAAAATTGCGAGTATGTTGTCGTTTATGTGGGAGTTCATTATTTCTTGTTGAAAAGGTTAGTTCAAGTTTTTATTCTATTCTTCCTAACTATTGTCAGTAGATATTCCCACACAATATTGCAGGGGCGATTTTCATAAAGGACTTTGAATAAAGATAACCAGCTGGGAAATAACATTGATTCACACGTATATACCCGTATGATGGGATATCTAATTTATACACACAGAAAGCATGTGCAGGATAGATTGTTTCACTCCGTTGTGTACTTATTTCCAGGTCTGTTTACCCATATTGTTATGGTTTCACTGTCGTATTAGATTTATTCTCAAATCATCACACAATATGGTTCATTACAACAAAATTAAATCAAGACTATTATTGCATTTGGTTATCAGACCTGCTTATGTGTGCACATAGTTTTACCCTGACCAATATAAAATTGAAATTATGCCCAACAGATTACACATAGACGTTTTCAATTAAACATGTTTAACAGTAATATCAATTTTATTTGATTTATTGAATTCAGGGCCCTTCAAATTGGGAGGATATATCTTCTGAAACCACCATTAAAGGGCAATGTCAAAACCAGGAATGTATTGGTACCGTGCCAGTAAGTTTTTTTTGTTAATATTTCCAAGTCTTAATCATTTTATTTCATCTTGTGTCTGTAGTATGTAAAACTATTATAGTAGATAGTGTTAGTTGTTTGTTTTATATTTAAGGCAATACATTTCCACACTAAATCAAAATATTTTCTTACCATGGTAAATAATTTGTCCTTCAGTCAAGCTTTTATTATTGTAGCGAGATTTGGGCACACATGCATGGTGAACACAAATAGATACCCGCAAATGTTTACAAACAAATAGTGCAGAAATATCTTGCTTGAACAGAGAACCTCAGGACATATGTAGAGGCATTTGCTGACCCACAAAACCTATCAATTGTCAAAATAATGAATCTCTCATGATACCGGGGCGTGAATATGAAAAATACTCTGAAGTTCATGTACACGAACGCAGACAGTGTGATGAATAAGAGAGAGGAGCTAAAGGCTATGGCAGAAGAAGAAGATCCAGATGTGATAGCAATAACAGAAGCTAAGCCAAAGAATGCAACAACACACCCAACCATAGCAGAGTTAGGTATTGAGGGATACACTATAATAGCTAGCAGAGATTTTGAAACTTCCGGCAGAGGAGTATACTTATTGGTGAGGGAGAACCTCAAGGTTAACCCCATAGAGGAACTCACAGATCACGACTTTAGGGAGAGCGCTTGGTGCTCGATTGGAGTAACTGGACAAAGTCAGATACTAGTAGGAGTGATTTATCGGAGCCCAAATAGCACAGGAGAAAATAATGAGAGAATGTTGGAGATGATAAGGAGAGCATCACAAAAAAAGCATTCAGAGATAATTATTATGGGAGACTTCAACATGCCGGAACTGGAGTGGAAAGGGATGGACGAACCAAAAGAGGGAAGCCTGGAGGAAAGTTTCATAGAAACCATTGAAGATTGCTACCTACAACAGATAATAAAAGAACCCACAAGACAGAGAAAAAACCAGAAGCCCAACGTATTGGACTTGATATTGATGGAGGAAGAAAATGACATAATCGACCTAAGCCTGAGCCACCCACTGGGAAAAAGCGACCATGCGACCATATTCCTAAAACTGAGGGCGACATCAGAGACTGTAGATGAAAAACTAACACTCAGATATAGGAAGGCTGATCTAGAGAGTATGAAAGAGGAACTGGGGCATATCAAATGGGAGGAAATACTAATCGAGGACACCGTAGGAAACAACGGGAGTAGATTTACCAGAGTACTTAACCAATGCTTCGAGAAAAAACATCCCGAAAAGCAGAGGGAACCGGGTTGGGAGAAGAAATCAACCTTGGATGACGCAGGAAGTGAGAGAGGCATTACGGAAGAAGAAGGCAGTAAATAGAAGATACTCTAGAAGCAAAAAGGAAGAGGATTTGGACAAATACAAAAGAGTGATAAACGCAACTACTAAAATAGTCCGACAAGCGCATCAAAAGTATGAGAACAAGATAGCAGAGGAAACGAAAGAAAATCCTAAGGTATTCTGGAGTTATGTAAACAGTAAAATGAAGACAAGACAGGGAACCTGTGACATAAAAAAAGAAGATGGCACTTGGGCATCTGAAGATGAAGACAAGGCAGAGGTGCTAAATCTCTTCTTTGCAAGTGTCTTTACAGTGGAGAACCAGAAAAACTTGCCAGATATTGCTAAAAGAAGTAATCTAGATACTACACAATGGCCGATTACTGAAGAGAGAGTAATGAAGAGACTACAAAACCTAAAGGAGAGTAAATCACCTGGACCTGACAAACTTCATCCTTACATCCTAAAAAACTTAGCAGAGCAGCTAGTAGAACCCCTAACCAAGATATTTAACCAGTCGATGAAAGAAGGAAGACTACCAAGGGAATGGAAAGAAGCTAACGTCACAGCCATATTCAAGAAGGGAGACAGAAAAAATCCAGAAAACTACAGACCAGTGAGCCTGACATCTGTCGTCTGCAAGCTCATTGAACAGCTGATTAGAGAAGAAATGGTCGATCATATAATAATAATAATAATAATAATAATAATAATAATAATAATAATAATAATAATAATAATAATAATAATAATAATACTTTATTGCATCCCAAAAAGGAAATTTTTTGTACAGACGTGTTATAATTTACACAATAAGATAAAAATACAATGGAAATAGGATGTATATATATATAAAAAAAAAAAAGGAGCAGCTCTATGCCCAGAGCTGCGCTTTATAATATGAATAATTTCAACACTGTAAAATAGTTAAAACTGTCACTATAAATTGAAAATTGAAAAGATTGCAAAACAAATAAATTAATAAATTAATATTTATATTTTTAAAAAGTAAAAATGAGAAATAATTATATAAAATGATTATTGCTTGTTGTTATAAAGCCTAATACTGGACGGCAGAAACGATTTTCGGTGTCTCTCTGTTTTGGTTGAAATAGAGAAAGGGCGACCACTTCTTTCTGACATAATAACGGATGGTCTTAGTGGATGATACTGGTCATTTAATATTTTAGTTATTTTATTTATACAAAATTTCTCGTATAAAAGATCTACATCGTCAACATCATTTATATAGCGTTTAATGGATTTTTAAATATTTGAATTTATTTTGTTCCTTTCCACTGCTAAGCGATTGCCTCCCCAAGCTGTTATACAAAATGACAAAACACTTTCAATTACTGCTCTATAAAATAATGTGCAGAGGGTTTTATCTATTCTAAACTGAGAGAGTTTTGATAAAAAATATGTACGTCTGCACATCTTATGCCTAATTATTTTCAAGTGTTCATCCCACTTGAGCCTGTCATCAATCGTTACACCAAGGTATTTGTAGTGAGGAACTCGCTGGACGAATTGGTCCTTTAATTTTAACGGTTCTATCGGTTCCTTCACTCTCCTAAAGTCAATCACTAGCTCCTTTGTCTTGCTTATGTTAAGCTCTAGGTGGTGGGCATCACACCAAGACACAAATCTATCAATTTCTTGCCTATAAGCCACTTCGTTGCCATTTGTTATGAGGCCTTGAAGAGCGGTGTCATCTGCAAACTTTATTAAAGGTACACTCAGGTACGACCAAGGTATGACCAAGAACAAACTATTCAGCAAAGATCAACATGGTTTCATGGCTGGAAGGTCTACAGTAACAAACCTACTTGAAACAATGGATGACTGGACGAGAGACCTGGAATTAGGCAACAATTTAGATGTCATATACCTCGACTTCAGAAAGGCATTTGACTAAGTTCCACACTGGCGCCTAATCAGGAAATTGGAACAGTATCAAATTAATGATCAGACAGTCAAATGGGTCCGAGATTTCCTCAAAGATAGAAGACAAAAAGTGATAGTGAATGGAACAGCATCAACGGAGAGACTGGTAACAAGTGGAGTTCCACAAGGAAGTGTACTGGGACCAGTTCTCTTCCTGATTTATATCAATGACTTGCCAGACAATCTATCATCTAAATGTAAAATCTTTGCCGATGATACTAAGCTCTATGGAGTAGCTAATACAGAAGAAGAAAGAAACACCTTACAACAAGATTTGAAAAAGCTTGAAGAATGGTCCGAAATATGGCAGATGGAGTTCAATGTAGATAAATGTGCAGTTCTTCACCTAGGAGAAAACAACAGAGAAGCAAACTATATAATGAAAGAAAAACCCCTGCAGAAATCCAATGGGGAAAAAGACCTAGGAGTATTTATTGATAGGAAGCTAAACTTCAAGAAGCAAATTCAAGATGTTCAATCTAAGGCTAGTAAAACACTCGGAATAGTGAAAAGAAATTTCAAGAATCTGAAAACAAAACACATGACTACCATCTACAAGACTATGGTTAGATCAAAGCTGGAATATGCTAACTGCATATGTATCCGAAGTTTGAGGGAGACAAAGACTGTTTGGAAAGAGTGCAAAGGAGAGCAACAAAACTTATCACACACCTGAAAGACAAAACCTACTGTGAGAGATTGAAAGAATTAAATCTCCCGACCTTAGATTACAGGAAAGAAGGGGAGATATGATCCAAACATATAAAATAGTAAAGGGAATAGACAGGGTAGAGGCAGGATTCCTTAAACCAAACAAGAACATTCAGACACGAGGAAACAGCAAGAAACTGAAAAAAGAACGTTTTAAAACAAATGAAAGAAGGAACTTTTTTTCATCTAGAATTGTAAATAACTGGAATAAACTGCAAGAGACCACAGTATCAGCAAAAAATTTGAATGAATTCAAAGCGGAGATAAGCAACACCCTAGGAAACAAGTTCAATTATAAAAATTGGTCCAATCATTAATAGATGAGGAGGAGCGAAGGAGACTACATCAAGTCTAAAAGCTCTATACAGAGGTATCCAGGTAGGTAGGTAGGTTATTATTAGTATATGACACAATTTAGATAAATCTATTTCTTTCCAAATACCACCATGGATTTGACCACTTCACGAGTTGAAATACTTAACACCAGAAAGAGATCATTTTAGAACATTGACGAAGGCGTTCAACAAAACACAGTGTTTGTCACTAATTTGGAGGTGGTTGGCTGGAGAAAAAAAAGAAGAAGAAAGATCATTTCTCTAACAGACTCAGTCATCAAAGCATCAGGAGGCTTTGAAAATATGTTTCTTGGGACTTCATGTCAGCTACAGTACTAAGAGTACAAAATTAATGGAATCTAACATTTTTCTTTAATATTAAACTTAGGTTACATAAGTGACAACTAAGGATAGGTTTTATAGTAATTTCATTTTAGTAATTAAAATATTTGTTCCATTAACAGAGATTCTACATGAAATGTTGCCATTTCCATGGACAAGAAGAGAAAGAAGGGGAGGGAACTGCTGTGGCTTTAAAACATATCCGAGCTAACAGAAAACAGGTTGAATGCATCATTTGCCAAGAAATAATGTATGCCATAATTTATTGTGATACCTAATTACTTTGCTGAAACTCATCTACTCTTGAAATAGTTTCCTCTATTATTTTTTTTTCTCCAATTTTCCTGGTTCAACTCAGTTAACTCACTATGCAGGAGATTTTAAAAACTACTGACAATATAACAGTCCAATGGATATGAACAGTTTCATTACATGTCAAAATAAAACATATTCATTGCATACTTTTACCCAAAATTAAAATATATGATTTGTCTATAGACAAACAGTGGCTTTAAGTTAGAAATCGCATATTCTTGGAAGTTAAAACAGTTTGCGACAGAGCCCATCAAAATAAGATTTGTATTTTGGAATCATGACATCACATTTTGTTTATTTATTTATTTTTTCAATTAAGATAATTCAAGATGACAATAGTTTGTTTGTTTATCAATTTTTAAAACAATTTTACAGGACTCGGTTGTTCAACTTCAAGTTCTTTGAAGTAATCTGCAAAATGCACTTTGCGGGCATGTACTTATTTGCAGGTTTGATAACCCAAATTGTTATGTGCTTATTGTGTCAATGGATATATACAAAAACGCAAATTATTGTCCATCATTACAACAATGTAAAATCAAGCTCATAATTGGGTTTTCAATTCAATTCAATTCAAATATTTATTTATTGTCGGCATTTAAAAAATGTTTCATAGATAATGTAGTCAGGCTAATAGAAGCCTTTGACCGACATAGGTTTTAACATATAGTGCATAAAAATACATAGTAATAGATGTTCCCTTAAAAACATTCTCTCATCAAGATTCCAATCATGACACACAAAGAAAAAGTAACATAATATTATATACACACACATATACATATATACACATATACATAGATATATATAGATATATATAAACACACATATATATATATACATACATATATACACATATATGTACGGTTAGATTAATTACAAATATTACATTTGCATGGCTGGTATTCCATGAGAGGATATGATTTTTGAAAACATTAAAATTTGAGATTTTCCTGATGTGCTCGGGAAGTTCATTCCAAAGCACAGCAGCAGAATATCTGAAAGATCTTTTGCCATAAGACGTTGTTCTGACCCTAGGAATATCAAGGAGGTTTGAATATCTAAAATTGTATCTGTTATTTTTCAAAATGACCATATCAGATAGACAAGGAGGAGCAATTTTGTATAAAATTTTAAACGTTTCCAAAGCAATTGTTCTCATTCGTCTTATTTGTTTGTAGGGAGGGGACTTTGGCCTTTGAAAGTAATTGGTCGTGGGATTTTTTGTCATCTTCATAAATAAAACGCAGTGCTCTTTCTTGTATCTTTTCAAGTTTATCACAATTAGTTTTAGAACAGAAATGCCAAGCTAGTGGACAGAAATTGAAATTTGACAATACAAAAGAGTGAAATATTGTAACTTGTTCAATTTTGAAAGGTATTTTCCAAGCCTTTTTAAGACATTTAATTGCTGAGTACCTTTACGGCAGATGGTTTTAATGTGTAAATCAAATTTTAGTTGGTAGTCTATGTCGATCCCTAGTAATTTTACAACTTCTTCACATGTAGTACTTGCAGTTCCTATATTGAACGTGGGTTTCTTTGTGTGTGTTTTTGTACCTACTGCAATTGCCTGGAATTTGTCCGAGTTTGCTTGCATACAGTTTATTTCGAACTATTTGATAAGGATTTCGCTTTCATTTTCAATAGTTTTTATAAGCATATTGAAATTTGAATGAGCATGTGACAGGGTATTATCGTCAGCATAATTATATAATTTTCCCTCTCTGATAAAGTAAAATATATCATTTATAAAAATGTTAAAAAGTAATGGTCCAAGAATTGATCCCTGTGGAACGCCTTTTTTAATGCCTGCCCACTCGCTCACAGCATCCTCTAATTTTATTTGTTGTTTTCTTCTGCTCAAGTTATTTTCAATTAAATAAAGAGCTTTTTGTTCTAGCCCATAGGCAGCTAGTTTAGCAATAAGAATGTTGTGAGGCAAGCAGTCAAAAGCCTTCGAAAGGTCCATGAGGACTGCAGCGACAAATTTGTTATGTCTAATGCCTCTTTCGTTTGATTATTTACCCGCTAATAATATGTTCTCCTAGCACTTTGCCCATTGTCGTTGCTTTATATGTTAAACAAGTCATAACTCGTCATGCCAGATGCAATGATCTTTTGGATACATAGATTTTTAACTTATTGCTGAAATTGTTATTGTTTTTGATGTGTAAAAGTTCTGGTCAAAGTCTTTTCCATTCCCTGAAGGTCCATGTCCATTTTTTTTTTCATAATTGGCTGATTCAACTTATCACAGGTCCCCAGTATTGATATTCCCTTGCCCTCCTGGTCATGTGATATGTTTGGAATGTTTTAGACAATATGCAACAACCAGTCTGAATGCCCGACAGTTTGTAGAACATGGAATACATGGTTATACTCTACCTTGTCCCTCAGGTATGTTGTTTTCAATCATAGCATTATTATTATTATTGTTATTATTATTATTATTAGTATTATTATTATTATTATTATTATTATTATTATTAGTATTATTATTATTATTATTATTATAGTAGTAGTAGTAGTAGTAGTAGTAGTAGTAGTAGTAGTAGTAGTAGTAGTAGTAGTAGTAGTAGTAGTAATAGTAGTAATAGGAGTAGTAGTAGTAGTAGTAGTAGTAGTAGTAGTAGTAGTAGTAGTAGTAGTAGTAGTCATCGTTGTCGTCGTCGTCGTCCGTCGTCGTCGTAGTAGTAGTAGTATGATAATGATTATTTTTACTATTATTATCATCATGATCGTCATCATCATCATCATCATCATCATCATTATTATTATTATTATTATTATTATTTAATTATTATATTATTATTATTATTATTATTATTATTATTATTATCATTTTTTAAATTATTATTATTATTATTATTATTATTATTATTATTATTATTATAAAGATGGTAAGAGAATAGCAAAAAGAACTTAATCCATATACAGTTAGTAAATGTGCCATTTGAAAAGCAGATAAAGCCCTATATATTACGAGGTACTTTTCATCATGATTTGAGGAATCTCCGAATTAAATTGACTGAAATGTCTCTAAAGATAGATCAAGAAAATAAGCTTCATTAAACACTTATCTTTCTTTTTGTCTTAAAAGTTGTCTAAGCATTTAATGTTTTGTGGGTTCTTTTTTTTTTTTCTTTTTTTTTTAACATGTCAAGGTAATTGTGAAGACTCTCACATAGAAGACAGTCATCATTTTTGTTTGATGGGAAAGAATGAGGTAGGTGTAAGTTATGCCCTGTCCTGTGGAGAAAAATAATTAAATCAAAATATTTTTTTATTAAGCTTTTAAATAGCGCACTATCTACTAAGTTTGCTCAAAGTTCTTTACAAGGGGTCCCTAGTTAACAGCAATACTTAACATATTGGAAAATATATGACGTGTTACGCGATATTACAAATTAACATTCTAAAACTCAAATAAACTTCAACCATTTAAACTCAAGTGGACCATTTTGATCAAGGATGTCAGTGAAACAGCTAGGTAGAAAAATATATCTGTACTGCTTTGAATTGCGACATCCAGATTTTATTAGACCACTGTGTTTAACCACCAATATAATAAACATGCATTCTCAATTAACTCTTTACTCTGAGGTGAAACTTTGTTTCTTTTTTAAATTACAAAATAGTAACCTTACATTTTTATCTACACATATCTGCCCTTCATTCCAAAAGATCATAATGAGTTGTTTGTCAACAGTATGAGTGTTTTAAAAATTTTGGAGCAGAAGAGTATGTGATACAAAATGGTGGCGTTCTGTGCCCTGGTCCTGGATGTGGTATGGGTATGTTTCCTGATGATGATGATACACGGGTCAAGTGCACAGAGTGTCAGGTAACCACGTCATTTTGTGTTCAGATATTATTTTGTTATCTGCACTTTTACAAGATGTAAAGATATATTGTAATGTACCATTTTTTGCTGTGCATCGTCATGCATTCTTCATCTTTTGTAAAAGGCAGGATTTATCCTTTAACCTGTTTTAAATGTGAATTTTTATACAATAGTTTAAGTATCACACTTTTTTTTCAACTGCATTATGCCACACACATTAATTCCTCAAATGTGTTATTGGTTCCACTACGAAACATTGCACAAGAAAATAGTAATTATTAGCAAGAAAAACGTTACATTTTTGTAACTGTTTTCCATCCCATTATATTATAGCCCCAGTTGTTGTGACAGAGCTAAGCTCCTATGGATTGAAAGAGTTAAATGTTGCTATATAAAGTGATATATTTTGTTCGCAATTCAGAATTTATGAAAGTTTTGATCCGTATCCCATGGAGATCAATTTAAGATGGAGTTGCTGTCAGTAAAATATTATTTTAAACAGTGAACAATGATTGAAATTTTTAAAAATTGTTAAATCTTTGTTTTCTAACTTTTTGACCGTCCTTTAAAAAATGAGGCAATTTTTTTTTAGGACTATAGAGCCAACTGCAACCACACTGTTTGTGAAGATGCAATTAAAATATTTTTTTAATTGATGACGGAATAATGTCTTCCTTTTCATGTGAATCACAGTTTTAAAGAGTTTTTATCATCGTTCAATTTCTTTTATGTTATTTCGCAAATCGCAACTCCATCTCAAAGTCACTCTACATGGAGTATGGGTCAAATTTAAAAGAATTCTATATTGGTAATAAAATAAATCACTTTATACTCAAAGATTTCAACCAGAACCTTCCAATCAATTGATATTGGCTTTAACATAGTATTATTTTATTATTTATTCAAGTATTTACTTATTTAATCAATGTCTGATTTCCTTATTTTTACAATAATAAATGAGACAAAATGGGATTGGGTTTGTTTTCTCTTATCGATAAAGTATAGTTAAAGCAATAGAGGAGAGGGGGGAGTTATGCTTTTCATAAATTCTTTTAATTTTTCAGTTTGTGAGCTGTAAACTATGCAAGAGGGAATTTCATTTTGGCTCGTGTGAGGAAAGCCTGGAGTCAGAAATATCAAATACAAATGTAAGAAAGACTTCTAGATGTAGCAGATATATTGTACAGTCTCCTATACATTCAAGGATCTTGTCAGGACAAGCAGAATAGTTGTTTGATGCGGGTCGCGGTGTAACTACTGATGGGGTTTTAATCCTTGTCTTTGAATTACTACTATGTTTTACCGAGACTTTGGATGGCGTCCTACTCCATGAGGGGGGCAGTTAGATGTGAGAGAGTGTGTATATTTCCTGCCAGAGGTGGTGTTTACCCCTTGTATAATCATTTCTTTCAGTGAGTTTGTATTAATGCCAATTTGAGTGTATTGATGGGCTTTCTGTGCATAGTTTAATGAGACTGAATGGCCATGGACAAGACAAAGAGTATATTGCTTCTTTTAATTATTACTCCTTTTCTATACTTTTTTCCAAGATGCCTGTGACACATAAAATGGTGTGATTATTGAATGTTTTATTTAGTGGGAGGGTTTTTTTTTTAGCATCTCCCCCTTTTTAGTGCTGTTGAAGGACCAAAACATTTCACAAATGCTGTTAAGTTTCTAAGATTAAGACCAATGATATTAACTCATCACACTGCATATTTGAACAATTACATGTTTTGTATCTCATTTAAATGACATACTATATGAAGGGAGTCATAAAGTGCATTTATCAGGGTATAATTTGTTACGATATTTATTATTTCTAAATTTGATAGTCCTTTTACAAAACATTCTTTTAAAGTACATTTTGATTGTGGAATAATCAACCTGCTGTTATTAGTTTGTATTGAACAATATAAATGAAATATAAATACTACAGATTTCACTACCCGGAAAGCATCGTGTTTGTTATTAATTATATTGTTGTTTTGTATTACTTTTGTCTTTTTTATATGCACATTACAGATAATCAATCTTGCAAAGCCAGTAATCATGGGGAAGAAATAGAAGATAATATCATCTATCCTGTTGGCAATATGTAAAATTTAGAACATTTTGTTGACCACTTTGAATACATTTTAGCCATAAGGCATCGCTTGCCGGTTTCTCTTGTTCCCAATTAAGCAGTCTTGGAACAGCTCTTATAGCTCAACTAGTCATCCCAAATATGCTATATCTCTGTCACATAATAAAATGGATGTGTTATTTGCATGCTTAGAAAATTGCAATTCAATTTTTGAAAATGTTTGAATTTTATGATCATGTGGTCGAAATTTGTTTTCATAAATCCATTGTAGAGACTGGCTGTTGATACTGAAAGAGCCCAGAGAGCATCCTGGGAAAGACAATCCTTGGGTTTAATAGAAGCAATCTCAAAACCATGTCCTACATGTAAAGTCAAGATACAACACAGTGGTAAGAAAAACAATAGAATGGCAAATTTTGTCTCAAATTTTGGTAGGTTTAGGTTGCTTATTAACAAAGTTATAGAAGGAAAGTTAATTTGGAAACACACCTCGTATCACTACTGTTACTACTACTACTGCTGCTACTACTATTACAACTACTACTACTACTACTACTACTACTACTACTACTACTACTACTACTACTATTAATAATAATAATAATAATAATAATACCACTACTACTACTACTACTACTACTACTACTACTACTACTACTACTGCTACTGCATCTTGGCCCAATTTTTAAATGTTTAAGATAAATAATGCTTTATAAAATTGACTACCTATCACGTCAATCTTGTTTAAATGAATCAGTTATGTGCAAAACAACAAGAAATTCATTTCAAAATTAGGATATATTTCCTCTCATGTAAATAGTTAAAGCTGAAGACTGAACCATTTTCACCATGTGAGGAGTAACAATAATGAAACATTGGCTTCATCTGAGAAAATACAAGATATTATGTCAAGTTATTGAACCCTACAAGTTATGGGTTAAAAGTCAGCTTACTTTGAATGCTGTTTTCTCTAAATGAAAGTGATTTAATTAGTGATGCTTGTTGGGTCACGTTTGCAATATCTGGATTTTAGTCCTATGAATTAGCAGTTTTATATCCCAGAATGTCCATATTATGTCCAGGCACGCCTCTATTCCATTGTGACGAAGAATGAGTATTAATCATAGATGGATATTGATGAATCTGGAGGCTTTTGGGTGAAAGTAGACGTCATTTATCTTACAGTGCAAGTGCGAGTATATCATATACTCGCACTTGCACTGTAAGAGAAATGACGTCAACTTTCATCCATATTATGAACAGTCAATCAATAGGAACAAAGGAGATAGAGATGTCAGACATGTAGTTTAAAAAATGTTGGTTTCTTTTAATAGAACCAGTTTTATGAGTTAATAGTGCCTTAAGGAGGAGTGTCAGTTATGAATAACTTGTGAATTCTTTTCATTTTTATAATTTTTTTTTTCTCGGCAGGAGGTTGTATGCACATGAATTGTCCGCGTTGCCATTCAGATTGGTGCTGGTTGTGTGTCAAACCCTGGGACAGGAAATGTCAAGAAGATCACTGGTTTGGATGACTGATTGGCCTAACAGCATATGATGACATTGGGGTGAATGCTGGGACAGGAAATGTCAAGAAGAACACTGGTTTGGATGACTTTGATTGGCCTAATCAGTAAACCATTGCACGACTGTAGCATACAATGACATTGGGTGAATAGAAGTCATACAAACAGTGATACTAACAGAACTAATTTTCTTTTGTTTTTTTGTTGTTTTTTTTGTTTTCTTTTGCTTGTTTATTATAGTTTTTTTTTTTTGTTTCTTTTTGTTGTTGTTGTTGTTGTTGTTGTTACTGCTTTTTTTTGTTTTGGGGTGGGGGGGGGGGGTTTATATGGGGGAGGGGTTTCTTTTGCTTTGCTTTTGTTTTGTTTTTGTTTTTTGTTTTTTTTTTTGGTTATTTATATTTGTAGAGGACATGATATGTGGAAAATAAAGATCTTAAAAAGTATGTATTGAACAGATAAAGCAGGAAAGAAAAATACAAGAAAAAAAAATCCCCAAAAATCGGATTTCCTCGACTGTGTAAAAGCTCACTGATATTTAAAGTGGTGCCCATTTATATTAAGTATCGTATTAATCTCTTTGATTCTTTGATTATAAGAAGGAAACAAATAAGAAAAATGTGTGGAATACGACCTGAATAATTTAATGTAGTTTTTTTTTATTGTTATTTACGGCGTTGAATTAGTTTGCATTGGTGCATTTTAGTGTCATAATCCTTTTCGACTCCTTGTTACAACCTAGCCTTCGCCGTGGCTGAGGAAAGGAGGAGGGGCAGAAAAACATTAGAATTTCGAAAATCTATCACGAAATGTTAAAAGTTCCCTTACTTTCATTTCATATTTATTTAATGACTGTAATTGTTGATCAATAGGTTTGCTTTAATTGCAATTATAGAGTGTGCCCAACTTACTACAATATTGATTTACATATGAATTTGAAAGAAAAATAAAGTTGATTTATTTTGGAATGCAGAGTTTAATGCTTTGTAATAATGTTAAAGAGGACACTAGACAATGCCTCAAATGGTTTAAATATTTTATTTTACATAACAGAGACGATTGGAACTAGCTATCACAAGGAAGGGATGCCAAGAATAACTGAAATGAGTATACTCCTTCATGTGTCTAAAACAGTTCTGAGCAACTTAGAATCTGAGTCTGTATTTCAATTCTAGTGCAGTACAACAATTTCTGAGCATTGATTTTCGAGGGTGGGAAAGGCTGTTGAATTTGATAAATCACTGATGGCATGTTAATTTATTCTGAAAAATTAACGTCATTTAGGACAACATTCTCTCAAAGAGGTCGAATGCAAACACCGGTGTTTGTGGTGGCTGAATTTCTGCTCACCTTCCTCTTCTGCAACCCCCCCCCCCTCACACACACACACACACACACACACACACACTTAACATTACCACCACCATCAGTCATCCCATGTTACGGGCAATTTGTAGGATCACCAATAAAGCTCATCTGTCCCCTATCTCTGTTGTCATGTTCTATGAGGCTTTCTGTGCTCAGAGTTGGGATATGATATTTTTTGTATTGTAAATCATCTCTCTTTTCCGCACTGTATTATCTTTGTTCTACATATGATTTGTGAATATTTGAGTGTATTCCTCATAGTGCCGACCTATGCTTGTTTCAGGATGAGACATTTGGAATCTAGAGACATCTGTTTCCTATTTGAACCATTTACCCTTTGTCTTACTTTTTCTTGGGTGGTTTAATTGTAATTCCAGAACTTTTTATCCCATTTTCTTTCTTTTTACTGGCGCCTAACCTAAATTAAAACCTTTAAAAACAAAACAATCACATAAAATTATGAATAACCTTGTCTTTGGTATCAAATAAACCTTTTTTTCAATTACCTATTCAACATAAGAACCATTAAGTTCCACACATTTTTGCATTCGATGTACCCAATGGTCAAAGATGGTGACCATTGTCTGTTTGTCCAAGGTCATGATTGCATTCCTCATCGCCTCTTGAATCTGGTCCTCATCTTCAAATCGTTGACCTCGCAGCAATTCTTTCACCTTAGGGAAGAGATTGAAGTTACATGGAGGCAATATCATGTGAATTTGAGGGGGGAGGGGGGGTTCCAATAATTCTCACGAGTAGTCGTCGAGAAGTTCGTTAACAACTAATGACGTGAACGCACAATTGTTTTTTCTCTGTCAACAAATGAGAATCCCACTTTGCGAACACCCTTTTCTTGCCAAGTTCATTGGTCTATATTCTGCAAACGGTTGTAATGGGCACACCAACAAGTTCATTTATCTACCTGCAAGTTCTTGAATTTTCTTCCACAACAGCTCTCACAACAGTATCATCACAAGTGAGAACAGGGGTCTCCCAGTGTGTTCCTCATCCTGCATGCCAGATCTCCCATCTTCATATTCCCTGACCCACCTTCTACCAGTTTGAATTGAAGGAACATTGTACTCCAAAAACTGTACAGAAATCGCAGTGTATTTAGACAGCAGACTTGCCGAGAAGAGTAGTTGAAAATTTGATGAAAACCCTAGCAATGCAGCGCGAGAACATTGCATCAATGTTTTGCTCTGCCATTTTTATTTGATTACGAATGGACAAGAAGCAAAAATACAGCAAACTTGCCATGTCGTAGCTCTATGACACGACAACAAATATATATTATACTTGAAATTTAATATCGAGATTTCTTAGATAGAAGGACATATTGTCTCAAATTTTGGTAGGTTTAGGTTGCTAATTAACGAAGTTATAGATGGAAACTTAATTTGGAAACACACCTCGTATCACTACTGTTACTACTACTACCTACTGCTGCTGCTAGTACTACCACTACTACTACTACTACTACTAGTACTAGTACTACTACTGCTGCTACTACTACTACTACTACGACTACTACTACTACTACTACTACTACTACTACTACTACTACTACTAATATACTACTACTACTACTACTACTACTACTACTACTATTACTACTACTACTACAGTCCACTCCGGTTAATCACAACTCAGTTAATCGCAACATTTCTCAAGAAACGGAATTAATTCTATATAAAAGTCACTGGTTAATTGCAACAAAATTCGGTTAATCGCAACAAATTGTCGCACTGTAAAAGTGGTAAATTCAAGAAATCAATCAAACTATATCTCATGATTAAATTTCATCAAGGATGAAATCGTGACAGTTTGAAGAATCGTGAGTGAGCCGGATTTAATGCAACAGTAGTGTGTCACCACTCTGTTAGAGACAAAAAGAGTATGGATTTATGATGTCAGCTCTTATCATTAAATAGGAGACGAGGGGGCTAGGCATAGTCTTGACAACAGGTAGACAATGACAGTTGTAAATAGAGACAGTGATATCCTTTGTTTTGGGATTGACAACTGTGCATTGTGACCAACGAGTTAGGTGAGAGCTTATTGTCTCTCATCACGGCTAATCTCTTTGACTCTTACAAATGTTGAGAACAAAAGAGTGAATGTTAATCCAATCTGAATATGATGTCGACTTTCTGCCATATGGTTTTTGTTTCAGTCCAATTGCTCAGTCTGTGGTGGACTAAGATCAATGTTTACAACAACTGGTTTGACTTGAGCATAATATGTGTAAAATGTTGCAACAGTGGACAGGAAACTCAACTTCGGTTAATCACAACATTTTCGCTGATCCCAAGGTGTTGCGATTATCCAGAGTGGATTGTACTGCTGCTGCTGCTGCTACGACTACTATTACTAGTACTACTACAACTATTATTATTATTACTACTACCACTACTACTACTCCTACTGCTACTACTACTACTACTACTACTACTACTACTACTACTACTACTACTACTACTACTACTACTACTACTACTACTACTATCTTGAGCATTTATGTAGCGGAATACCTATTATACGTGCTCAAAATGCTTCACTAGTGAAAGTACGTCTCTAGGGGTCCCTAGCCAACAGCAACACTTAACATGTTGGACGAGACATGACGCCTGTAAAGTGATATTACAATTTTTTTTTTTCCGACAGAGACAATTCTATAACTGTCAGGTACTCATTTTACTCCTGAGTGGGTACGGTGAGAGAAGGCTTTTCCTACGACTCTTGAGATGCAATAAAGTATTATTATTATTATTATTATTATTATTATTATTATTATTATTATTATTATTATTATTATTATTTTATTATTATTATTATTATGATTATCAGGGGCGTGGCTCTATTGGTTCAAATGGTGCCTGGCACCACATCCATGTTTTAAAAATGGATAACAGCATTTTAAAAATATATAAAACTGAGAAATGGTATATATCGCCTTTTATCAACAGTGCGAAACAGACTCCCTTTCTGTCACAACGCCTTCTACCCACGCTTTTCTCCCGATTCACACAGTCCGTTGATGACTGTCAGCGACTGTGTACCATGGCTGAGCGAGTGACTGGATTTCCCCACTCAAACGATTGCAAGGTGCGGATTTTTGCTGGCACCATTTAAGGCTATTACTATAGTGTTGCCACATTGAATACCTGAGAAAATGGCTCGATTTTTTACCATCTTCACATACGAGAAAAAACCCGCCTCAGGTGCCGAGAAATTTTTGCTCCAACTCTGTTGGACTGGGAATAATAGCTAATGTTGGTCA